>NC_056726.1:1854316215-1854586215 GCF_019279795.1 Protopterus annectens | reverse complement strand
GAAGGAGGAACAGGCTGAATAATTCCTCAGTTCACTTGGGACCCTAGGACCCCTGGGAAATGAGGAAGTTGCTCCAGAGTAGGTTAAAGAATTCCTGAAAAAGGTGGGAAAGACTTCCATACCATGAAGTAACTATGATGGACAACAGAAAGTCTGAAGTGATGAAAAGCCAATTTGTCAGACAAAGGAACCTGGTCTAAGAGTAGGAGGACTACATTTTCAAAGAGAAGCAGGCTTATCAGATAAAGGAGGCCTCTGGGTCACAGAAGCCTTAGGAGAGGAGGCTCGCCTACCACCCTTCTTGTCCTTGGAGGACTGGCAGGACTACCTGCAGACAAAAGAAGATCTAGTAGGTTAATTCCTCTGGAACTTAGTGATAGGAGAGGCAAAATGTGTTTAAAGTCCTGAAAGGCTTTGCCTTTCCCTTGAAGAGACTTAAAACAGCTCAGCAGCAGCAGTTCCAAAAAGATGTTTATTATCCAAGGAGCATCCAAAAACTTGGCCTTAATGTCTTCAAGCAAAGACTGGAGAAAAAGCCAAGAATAATTTACACACACACACATGAATACACACATTTACACACACACACACACACACACACACACACACACACACACACACACACACACATATATACATATATCTATATATATATCTATCTATATGGGTCTAGGACATTTCACTGAAACTCAAATGACTGAACACAAATCACTGAAAGCACAATTCACTGAAAACTCAATTCATCGAAACACATTTCACTGATTGCAGTGTGACCCTGGAGTTAGTACATATGTACATATATATATATATATATATATATATATATATATATGTATATGAGTGTGTATGGGGGGGGTGGGGGGCACCCCCCCCCAAATCAGGGTGTGAGGAGGGCTCCCACATATTTTAAGTATATATTATGTTCAGAAAAGAATATATTGGAATTGCAAGTATCCATGTATACAGTTTAAAAAATATTTAGAATATGGGGGGGGGCTATGCCCCCCACCCCCCTTACTATATATACTAACTCCAGGGTCGCACTACAGTGGGGAAAAAGCCATATATAACCTTCAGTGAAATGTGTTTCAGTGAACTGAGTTTTCAGTGAAAAGTGCAAACTAATTTGACTTTCAGTGAAATGTGCATTTAGTGAAATATCCTAGACCCATCTATACACATATACGTATGTGTACACACACACACACACACATATATATATATATATACACACACACATATATATATATATATATATATATATATATATATATATATATATATATATATATATATACACACACACACACACACACACACGCACACAGACACACAAATATACACACAGTTTTATATATATATATATATATATATATATATATATATATACAGACACACACACACACCAAATACATATATGCATATATCTGTTTATATCTATATGTATATATGTGTGTGTGTGTATAAAGTCAAGTTCATGGAGCATTTTGTGATTACGATGCATGAATGGGAATTTAGTCAGAGCATCTGTATGTACATGCAGGCACGTGCATATATGGGTTCACTTTATAATCCCAAAATCCTGAAATATCGAATTTCAAGGTCATAAAGCCAAAATCTTACAATCCCGAAACCCCAGAGGTGCAAATTTTAAAACCGCGAACACTACACTAACCATACACCACACACATACACACACCTTCCACTCACACACAGACACACAAACCTATATTGCATACAAGCAAGGGGGCAAGCCCCCCTGCACCCCCCACACCCCCTACTTAAATATACTAACTCCAAGGTCACACTACACAGACACACATGAAAACACCACGACACACCTACATTCCCCACACACATCACAGTCGCAACACACACCGACACACACTAAAGCCCCTAACCAACACACTTACACATAGATATTTACCTGAACTTCTACCTATCCATTCACAAACTGCAACACCAGAAGTGCTGCTTCAACATCTCAGAACATCGGGATTTTGAAATTCACGCTTCTGGTCTTTTGGTATTTAGAGCTTTCGACTATATAATCTCGGGATTCTGAAATTCAATATTTCAGAATTTTGGGATTATATAGTGGTCTCACATATAGTGAGCACATGCAGGTAGCAGTGCCATTTTGAGAGAACAGCCAGAGTGTTAACATGTATGAGTGTAGCAGTCAGTCTGTTAATAAGTTTATTTACATTTAAGTTACAAAGCCTCATTCCTGATGTGTTTGTGTGTAATACGGCTGCTTGAACTGAACCCACAACCGGCTTGTCAGTTTTATCCTAACCAGACGAGCGACATGGTGTCAGAAGTGGGATTAAGAGGGCAACTTCTTCAAGTCATGAGGTGCAGAGTTGAAGGTGAAGGCAGATTGATCTGGTTGAGTGAACCGGAGCGCAGACAAACAAAAAGCACCAGAAACAAACTCAAGGTAAGCAGAACTTGCACAACTGATTTATTTAGCAAAGAAAATGAAGCAAAGCACTTGTAAGGTACAAAACGCATTATTAAACAAGTAGCACAAAACATATTATTAATCAAATAAAGGGCACAAAATGCATTATTAATTAAACAAAATGTTTGAAACTATGACGTGATAAAACTAGCAGAAATATGCATGTGGGGCCCAGAATTACCTTTGGTTTGCAT
The DNA here is from genome assembly GCF_019279795.1 of Protopterus annectens. NCBI lineage: Eukaryota > Metazoa > Chordata > Ceratodontiformes > Protopteridae > Protopterus > Protopterus annectens. Next base: position 1,854,583,554 of record NC_056726.1, on the reverse strand, counting down.
GACAAGCACGTTTAAAGTAAAACTAGCATAAGAAAAGTATAATGAGCATGATAAGAGATTAAAAGGGCATAATGAGTACAATAAAATGACAAAATAAGCTTAAAAAGCAAGACAACTGCATGTTTTTTAGTAAAAGATAGTGTTTTGGGCACAAACTACTATTTTGCATTGGCCAAAGGCATTCAAAGCATAACTAGAGTTGTTCAAGGTATCTCAGAGTGTGTTAAGTGTTTGCAAAGTGTGTGCTTTATTACGGTGTATTTTTTTCAACGAGTTTGCTGTGTGCAAAGTACAGTTATATTACAAAGTGCAGTCAAAAAGTATATTGTGCTGTGTACATTTATTCATAGAGTGCCGCCATTTCAAATGGTTTCGTCCACTGTACAGAGTTAGTTCGCAAAGCACAGCCATTTTGAAGAGTTTCTGTGCTGTGTACACTTTATTCACAAAGTACAGTAATTTCAAAGCATTTCTTACACTGATGAGTGGTTTCGTAAAGTACAGTAATTTATTCTTGTGCTATGGAGACTTGTTTGGCAGAGTGCAGTTATTTCAGAGTCTATTGTGCTATGGGGCATAATTACAAATTATGGCATAACGTTCTGGCATATATTTATGTGTGTATGTTTGTACATAATTCCAAGCACCTTCACTACTGTGTGTTGATATGGCAGAGGCATTTCACAGACCCAGTCCACCTGTGTTTGATCATCATATAGCAGAGAATTGGAGACTATTCGAGCAGGAATATATTTTCATACAAGCAGTTTTTTCTGACAAAGATACACGTACAAGGGCATTCATTTTGCTTAACTTAGCTGGGTCAGAAGCTATTGAAAGCGGGCGTTTGTGTATGCGCCAGAAGTATATGCAGGAGAAGGGAAAAACCATCATATTCCAGTACCGGCTGAATCAAAAGTGGACCATGAGTGCTTGAAACAAATTTAGAGAAATGTGCAACCCCCAGACAAATGTTACATAAGAGAGGCACTTACTTTATCCAAGAGACCAAAAGCCAGGTGAAACTTTTGCAGCTTGTGTCACTGACTTGAGAAATAAGCTCAAAACGTGTAGATTTGTAGACTTAAACAATGAGTTAATAAAGGACAGGCTTGTGGGTGGCGTTACTGCTTTGTGAGTGATTTAACGTTCAGCAAAGCCATAGAAATTTGTCAAATCCATGAGCTCACACAAAGGCACATAAGTATGCTTACAAGCGATAAAAGCATGGTTTCAGCAGCCTCTATAGCATACGCACAGTGCAAGCAACACTTGGCAATCAGAAACAGGCCTAAGCACATGGCAGCTGCAACCCCTTCAGGTGTGGCAGGGAGATCTCATACCTTTCTAGCAAGTTCCAACACTAGCTCAGTAAAAACAGCATGCTCACTACAGTATAAGAGTGCGTCAGCACAACCCAGGTCAAGTCTTATTAACTGTCATAATTGTGGTGCCAACCATTAGTCTAAAAGAGAGAAGTGCTTAGCATTTGGTCAGCAATGACACAAGTGTAAAAAAATGGAACAATTTACAAAAAGTTTTGTAAATCAAGCAAGCCTCATTCAGTTATTAAGAAAGGTCACTCAAAAAAGGAAGTTGATCATGTAGAGAGCTGCAACCCTACCGTTTAAGAATGAAACTGCTTTCTTTTAACAAAGAAGTACATCATGTAAGCACATGTCCCAGTTCCAGCTTCAGTAACGCTATTTTCTCAGAGTATGCTGATGTGTTTGATGACAAGCTAGGCAAACTTCCAGTTCTGTACTCCATGAAAGCAGACCCAGAGGTCAGTCCAGTGATTAGAACAGCAAGAAGACCTCCAATAACTATGCAGGACAAAGTCAAGGTCCAGGTAGACAAAATGGTGCAGCAAGGTGTGATTTGTCCAGTCACAGTACCAACTGAGTGGGTGTCTTCCATGGTAGCTGTTCCTAAGAAAAATTCAGATGAAATCAGAATATACATGGATCCAAGAAACTTGACCAAGGCATTGTGCACAGCCGAGGAAATTGCAACCCTCATGCTAAATGCCACTGTTTTTTCTGTCTTAAATGCAAAGATTTCATTTTGGCAAGTGATGCTTCATCGCAAATCTTCACTACTGACTACATTCAGTACCCCATTTGGTAGATACAGATGCCTCAGTATGCCTTTTGGAATAAATTCTGCCACTGAAGTTTTTCAGCATGCAATGGAGAAAATTTCTTTCGGGCTATCCGTGTGCTATAATAGTTGATGATTTACTGATTGGAGGCAATGGTAAAACAGAGAATGACAGAAACCTCAGGAAAGGTCTGGACAGAGCATGCAAAGTGAACTTGAAGCTCAGTCCTCTGAAGTGTAAATTCAGATTACCAGAGGTTACTTATGTAGGTCATTTATTTGTTAGTACAGGCTTATGACCAGACCCTTCTAAACAAGCAGCCATTGTTGAGATGCCTGCCCCAGACAACGTCCAAGGTTTACAGTGTTTTCTTGGTATGGTTAACTCTTTGGGCAAATTTATCCCTGACGTTAGTGGATTATCAGCACCTTTGAGAGAGGTGACACAGTAATATTGCCTGCTCATGCTTAGAACAACACCAGAGTGCATTTGATAACCTCAAACTGTCAACCCTCCTACATTGAGATACTATGATGTCCACAAACCAGTAGTTCCTTCCTGTGATGCTTCAAAGTTCAGTCTTGGTGCAGTTATTCTTCAAGAGGGCAGTCCTGTTGCCTATGCATCTAGAACTCTTACCCAAACTGAAATGCAGTATGCTCAAACTGAGAAGGAACTTTTGGCAATTCAAAGTTTCATGATTACATCTATGGCCAAGCTATCAAAATTGAAACGGATCATCAACCTCTAGTCACTATTTTAAAGAAGCCTATACATTCAGCTGCAAGAAGCCTAGAAAATAATGATGCTCAGTTTACAAAAGTACAATTTCAAAATGGTCTATACAAAAGGCAAACTTCTTTATCTGGCTGATACCTTATCCAGATTGCCCAGAAAAACCATGGAACAGCTTGGTGTAGAGAATGTTGATTATGATGTTATGGAAGTGCGTAATTTTTCTGCTATGAGACTTGATGAGCTGAGAGATCATACAAAGATTGATCCAGTTTTGCAAAAGCTCAACCACTTCAACAATGTAGGATGGCCATCAAAAGTAATCCTGTGTACCGCCAGAAGTGCAACCTTACTTTCCATACAGAGATGAGATGCTGATGGAATATGGTGTCCAAATGTTATCGTTCCTACTTCCTTACAACATGAATCTTTTCGGATTTTGCATTTCAGGTTCCAAGTCAATGTAAAGAAGGTCAAGACAAGTATTTTGGCCTTCTCTATCAAAAGACATAAGTTTATTTAACAGTAAAAAAATAAAGCAGGAGGTAGCAGCCACAGCTATGTAGAATAACAGCTTTATTATTAAAAGAGGTGAGTGCTTTTGTGGCACCAGCCACTTCATCAGACAATCAAAGAAGAGTAAAACACAGCATTTATACCAAGATTTTCATTGCCATCAACTACCCAATTAATCCTTAAAACCATATACCTAGTATAAAAAGTTTTATACCCAGTGTGAAAATTTTTAAAAGCTTAAAATTAAAAACAGCTTGACAATAGAAACAGCACCTCTACAAATAAAAAAATATCACCAATAAAACGATGATAGAAGGAATATTCTTGAAACCATCCATTTTTATTAAACAATTCTCTGTTCCAAAAATTAAAAACTAAATTGGCATATGCCGGTGCCATCTTACTCCTGCTGCAGTTCTTTGTTTCTGTTAATATATTTTCCAATTAAAAACAAAATAATTATTATTAAGAATGATTTCTAATAAAATACAAATGATATTCATTTCTCATCAAATTTAGTATACTAAATATACATATTACATTTTGATATAAATATATTTTATTATAATTTAGTATACTAAATATAAATATAAATATTGTCAAATAAATTCAACTCCTTTATTGTGAATAATAATGTTGTATAATGATTCAATATCTAAGGTAGCTAAAAAATTATCAACTGGGGTCACTTTATGTAAATATAAATCATCCAGGAATCTTTTATATAAAAAAATTTCTTTCTGAATAATGGAGTTCAGTTTACCATCTAAATATTCTGAAATAAATTCCGTTTTAGTTCTATGTAAGGAAGAATAGGACAAAAAGGGGGGTCATTTCGTTTTTGTGCAATTTAGGATCCAATACATTTCTGTTCTACTGTAATAAATTTGTATAATTCAGTAGGCAAAAAAACTTGTTCTAATAAATCCAAAATACAGTTATCTACTTCGCCAATTTTTACATATGATTTACTCTGTTACAATTTCATCGTAACTGTCTTCTGCCAAATGCGCTTCTATTCTTACGACATATTTATCTTGATCCATAGTGACTATACCTGTGCTTTTATCGGCCTTCATAATTCTTTTGTTCTTACTTAATTCATCTAAGGCACATTTTTCTTCTTTTGGCAAGGTGAACCATTTGTAATCACTTCTGTTAGACAATAATAAATGTATATCCTTATGATATCATAAGCTTTTACAAAAATATCCAAAGTAGAATTCAAAGGATTAAAATTATTTTTCTTTTTAAAAAATGTTTATCTTGTCCTTCTATAAAATGAACATCATTTAATATATATTTTAAATGTATTTTCCTTGTAAACAGTCTAACATCAATTAATAAATTTACATTGCATCTGATGAAGTCTTTGTATTGAGGACGAAAATGTGGTGATTTAAGTTAAGTGTGTTTTATATATTAAAGAGGTGTTTTTCACTATTTGTTTGTGGAGTTCGGTTTTGGACTTTGGTTACTGGTATTTGTATTTTGGTACCTTTTCCATTTAATTTCGGCTTTAAATATTGCATGATGACTATAAGAATCAATCAGAGGAGGCTGGAAAGGATTGGGATGATAGATTGGATAAGCAATTCACAAGGAAACAATTGGGGATATATGTTTGTCTGCCAAATATGCAACAGAATCTAGAAGATTTAGATTTTTTTCATGGAAATGTTTACATGGATATTTGTATACCCAAAGTAGAAATTTTTCTCAGGTAGACAGCAAATGTTGGAGGTGTGCTGGAGAAGAAAGAGGTAATTGGGAACATATTTTCTGGCAGTGTGATGAGTTGGCAGACATTAAAATTCCCCACAGAGAGCTCTATCAGAGATACTGGCTGAGCGAATTGGTGTACCTAGGGACATGATACTCCTAAGCTATGATGCAGAATCCGACCTGCCTAGACATAGTAAGGCCTTGCTGAGTCTAATTACGGTGCCTGGTAAAAAATCAGTCAGTAGAAAAATGTATTTATTTATTGGCATTTGTTGACTGGGAAAGTCCACTGGGTTAGGAACCCATTTTCAGTGGAAGCCCGGGGAGAAAATCTCCAGTAACAAGACATTTTTTTTAATTTTGACAATGCAAATTATGTGGCTTAAATTAGTGGCATAAGGTGATTAAGATAATATTTACAGAAATGCTATATACTTAGAATATAATAACATTAAAAAAATGTCATAAATATGCCGGAATTAAGATGTGATTTAAAATGAATTTAAACAAGAGAATAGTGCTACTAACACAGATTACAGAAACATAAAAATCTGGTATCACTCTGCCAGGATTAACATATGATTTAAAACGGATATAAACAAGAGAATAGTGTTGTTGACACTGTAGTTAGATCCATTCAATTGTAAATGTTAGAAAAATGGAAAAAGAGGCAATAGGGCAAGAATAAAGTAATAAATAAGACTGTGAACTGCTAGAGCACTTCAGTATTGTGCAGTTAGGATAAAGTGAAGATGAGTAAATATGAAATGGAAATATAGTATGGGAAGAACTTTATAGAGGGGAGTAGATAGGAAGTCAAGAAAGAAAGGAGAGAAGGTATATAGTATGGTAGAAAGGACTGGTAGGAAGACAGAAAATAAAGAAATAGGGGGATGAAATGGGGGAGGGGAGCATGAGTGGAGAAAGACAAAATTGTATTTATGGTGGCCTGTAGTTTTGGGAATTGATGAAAAAGTGTTCTTTTAGTGATAGTCTGAATGCTTTTAGTGAGCGTAGGAGGGTGATATCTGGGAGTAGGGCGTTCCATAATCTAGCAATGGCATAGGAATAGAGGCTCTGTCCGGCTCTTCTGTTAGGTATAAATAGGTGTTTGTTAGTGGATCATAGAGGATGTAATGTAGGGCGAGGCAGTTGTCTGGACTGTATATTATTTTTATGAGCAACAGTTAGTTGGGTGTAATTAAGGAAGCATGGGAATTCAAGCCAATTTAAATCCTTGAGGGCTTGACAGTGATGTGCTCGGTAAGGTGTGCCAGTTGCAAATTTGGCAATTTTATGATAGCATGCTTGGAGTTATTTTTAAGAGACTGGTGGAGTTTGGTGAAAATAGGGGCCCATATAAGAGGGATGGGCACAGGAGGCTGTTGGCAAGTGTCTTTTTGGTAGGCTTATCCATATGTAGTTTATGTCTATTGACTTTGCCAAGTTTAAAATGTGTTTTTTATTGTACTGAGCATATGTTGTTCGAAGGCAAGTTTGTTGTCTACAGTTGTTGTGTCCTTCGGCTTTTCCCGGTTAGGGGTCGCCACAGCGGAACTCTGGTCCGCTAATGATTGGCAGTTGATTTTTACGTACCGGCTTGCCAGGCCTGACGCACAACCTTCAACGAAGGTACGTCCATTCATGCATGTCTCCACGCAGAAGATGCTCTAGCTGAGAATCGAACCGGACAGCGTCTTACTGTGAGGCGACAATGCTACCGCAGAGCCACCACTGCGCAAGTTTGTTGTTGTCTACAGTAATGCCTAATAATTTGGCATGAGTTACTATTTCAATTACTGTGTTGTTTTGTGAGTATATCTTGAAGCCTTGAAAGATAGTTTTGGATGAAAATAGTAGTAGCTTAGATTTTTTTTTTTTGGATTAAGTAGAAGTTGAGCTTCATTTAACCAGGTTTCTATGGATGTAAAGGCATCTTGAGTTTTGCTTAGGAGTTTTTGGATATTATTGGAGGAGGTGATAATGGTGGAGTCATCTGCATAATGGATGAGTGTACTTTGAAGGGAGGCAGTATGCAGGCTGTTTATGAAAATATTAAATAGTAGAGGCCCAAGAATAGATGTTTGAAGGACTCCTGTTTGGTTAACTAGATATTTTGATCACCTACCTTGCCATCTAACACATTGCTGTCTATCATCTAAGTAACTGATGAAACATTTAAGGGTGTGTTGAGAGCATCCTACTGCTGATAGTTGTTGTAGTAATTTTGGATGTGACACTGTCAAAAGCTTTTGATAGATTTAGTAGGATTACTAATGTCAGTAGCCCATAATCTAAGCCTTTGCTCACAGTGTGAAAGAGAGTAGAGTGGTGGTAGTACTATATGTCAGAAGAAAGCCATGTTGTGTAGGTGCAAAGAGGGTGTTTTTAGTGAGATATTTTATTAGTTGTATGTGTATACATTTCTCTAGTAGTTTGGATAAAGGGGAGAGGATAGACATGGGACGATAATTGGTTAGTTCATTAGTTTTACCACCTTTATGTAATGGAGTTGCAATGGATTTTTTCCAGAATTTGGGAATACTGGATTCTGAGATGGATCTGTTTATAAAGATGCTAACATAGTATGCTATTGCATCTGCAGTAACTGTAAGATATTCTGGGGGAAGGTTGTCGGCAGATAGGGAGCAAGGTTTTATTTTTTTATGATGTTTGTGCACTAGTGAGGTGAGTACTGAGTGAAGAGAGAAAGTGGGGTATGAAGGGCTGTTTATCGAGCTGTCTGTGGGTAGGGAGTTGTTTGTAAAGAGGTTTGCCTCAAATAAATCTACTGGGCTTAGGGTGTGTGTGAGGTTAGAGTGGGTATTAGATGTAGAGTGATTTATGAGATTTATCATACTGTCAAAAAAGTGGGAGTTAAACATGTCAGATACTTCTTGTGGTTCTTTGTCTGGGGCTGGAGATGGGTTTTGTGAGGTTTCAGGATTAAGGACAGAAGACATGGATTTCCAGAATTTATTTGGGTTATTTGCTTGGCTGGAAATTTTTGTAAGAAGTATGTTTTTTTGTCTGTAATTACTACTGTTTTTCGCTCTATTCCACAGTTGTTTAAACTTAAGCTTGTTGGCTTGATTTTTTATTTTTGTGACATTCTTTCCAGGCTCAGTCCCTGTATAGTAGTAGTTGTTTGGTGGTTTTAGTTAACCAAGGGCATGGCTTAGCTTTGTCCTTTTGTTTCGGCTGGGGGCTAATCTGTTGAGAGCATCTATGAAGACTTTGTTAAAAGGATTAACAGCATCTTCCAAAGGTAGTGTTTTTTGTGGGACAAGTTCACTGATTTGAGTATATTACTAAATATTTGTGGGTCGAAGTTAGCTAGATTCCTGGATGTTTTGTAAGTATGGGGTTTGGCTTCATGGATGGCGGTTCTGTACATATATGCTGGCAAAAGATGACTTAGGATGTTGGGGAGGGTACCACTGTCTGAATATTTGTGTGAGTCTAACTAGGATCCAGTCTAAGGTTGTGCTTTGTCAGTTATTTAGCATATGGGGTTGTGAGGATGGCCTAATGGTTAAGGTGTTTGCCTTACAAACACAAGGTGCAGGGTTTGAGTCTCACAAGGGATAACTGGCTAGGCTCGCAAGGGCAGTTAGTCTAGTACTAACCTATGAACCTATTTGTGTAGGGCCGGTGATTAGTTGTGTGTAGTCATGCAGGTTTATACTGTTTGTAGGTGAATCAGAAATTAGGTCATGCCAGCTGATGTTTGTATTGTCTAGAATAATAGTTTCATTGGTTAGGTTTTGGGTGGTCCAAGAAAGAAAGTCTTCCAATATTGGGATGTTCTGTCCTGGTGGAATACATATGGCTGCAATCTTTAATTGTTTGGAGTTATTTATTTGTAAGGATGCTATAATTAGTTCAGAGCTACCAAAAGATGGAATACATTTAGAAATGGGGGTTAATGTTAAGTAATTGTAATAGATCAAAGCTATATCACCCCTTTTTTATGAGTTCTATCAGTGTGTAAGATAGTCTCCTGGAGGGATGATTTTGGTTATCTAGTATATGAAGTTTTAGCCAAGTATCAGTAACAGTTATTATACCAGGAGAGTACTGAGAAGCTTTGCATGAAATTTCGCGATTTTGTTACAAATACTATGTGTGTTTAATCTTATAGATAGCAGTTTCTTCTTTTTGTTGTGGGAGGTCAGTGAGAGCTTAGTGGGTGAGGAGATCCGAGGTTGGGGTGAATATCTCCGCATTTGGACAGTTTTAGGAGGTGGTCTAAGAAGGAAAAGGTTTGTTTTATTTGTATGCCTAGATACAATGTGGTTCATTAGCTTTTGTTTCGTGATGGTGGGACGGATTTGCTTTTTTTAAAGTGTGTGTGCTGTTGTAGTTGAATAAGGAGGAGCCTATATTAGAAGGTTTGTTGTGGTAGGGTTTGAGTACAGGCTTGTACATATAAAGGAGATACGTGGCATGTTAATGAAGTGGCTTGAGTTAGAATGGCTAGTAAGGTGAAGAGAGCTATTGTTAACATAGTGGTGATTGAGGTAATTGGCATAGTACTGGCTTCTTTAGGGTGTGGAAATGGGGGTTAAGTGTAAGAAGGGAAGAGCTGTTGTGATGTTTGAGGTTGGTTGGTGGAGCAGGTTAAGGAGATAAAGGGTTGTTGTGGTTGTATGTGGTACTTACAGGATAATTCACCCTGAAGGAGGAGTTGTGTGAAATATAAATGTAAGGAAAGAGGGGGTGGGTGGGAATGGGGATAGGGTAGGGGAGCAGAGTGAGCCTAAGTGTAGCGAGGGTGAATGGAGCGGGATGAGCCTAGACATCGATCACTATGCAAACCTATCAGTGAAAACCAGTTGGAGCAGGTTTTGTCTTTCATTTTTTTTTTAGTTTTGGTTTTAGATATTTGCAAAGTGTAACAATAGCCTAATTAATGGTGACTATGCACTGCCTTACAGATGTTAAGTATGGAATACAGTGCAGTGACCACTAAGGAAAGGAAATTCCAATATATTTTCCTTATTACTGTTGGTAAAATTAGTAAACACAGTCCATTATTTATCTGATGCTTACAAGTGAGGAGACTGTTTAAGCTATTGTACGTTGGCACCAGGGTAAAGTAAAAGGAAATTTTTACAAATTAGGTTGCTCTATTAAGGATCAGGGACTAAGAGGATGTTCAACAGGTTAGGCTACCTGCCCTGATGAATATGCTTTCCAGTATTCAATGACTGAAAAGAAAAAAACAAATGCAGTTATATTAGCACATGGTATAGGAGACGCTATACAAATAACCTACATTCGTTTCTTCACACTTTTTCCTTTTTTGTTCTTCCAAGCGATTGTGGTAGGAGATGTTTTTCTAGCTATAATACCTTGGGAGGGGGAGTTAGCAAATCAGATGTGTGGTTGAAGACAGGAGGTAGAACTGGGAGAAAAGAAAAGAAATATAGGTTGTAGAGGTTAGGACACAGAAAAAAACTCGAGCCATACAGAACAAATGGTCAGAAACAGAGTATTGCCCCAAGGACTAGTAAGCTATACAGAGAGGAGAAAATAAAAACAAAATAAATAAAAGTAAAAGTAGAACTGTGAAATGAAAATCAAAGTCTAAACCAACTGTACTAGAAGTAGTGAACATAGTAACAGAGATAAAACAACTGGAACTGTGATCTTTAGAAAAGGGCAGGAGCAAATTATATAGGAAAAATGGAAATTGTGGGAGCAATACATACAGGAGAGGAAGACTGACAATGATTGGGTAGGATTATATGTGATGTATAATGTTTGCAACTAAAATTATGTCAGTATTGTGAGTGATATAAAATGCTTGTGACTAAGATTATGTCAGTATGGTTTGTTTTCATTTAATGTATAATTGTCTATGTCATAAGTGATAATTTAATAAAGCTGTTTCTTGTTTTAAAAAAAATGACAATTCAGTTTTCAAAGTAATTTAATGCTGATTATGTCAAAGTGTGAAAAATCAAGGGTAGTAAAAATACTGAGACACTATAGCAGGTAATGAATAGTATATGTCTGACTGGGCAGTAACCATCAACAGCATGGTCTTAAACATGACTAAAGTTAAATACTCATGTTTTGGTCAAGAGACAGTGCTCTCAGTACTATAGAAATGTAGAAGTATAAAACAATTAACATCTGTAAAGCTTAAAGATTATGGCATAACTGCACACCACAGGTTAAGTTTCTATAAACACAGTGAAATTGTGTGTAGAAAGAATTATCGCACATTGGGATATAGGCATATATCCTTAAAACTTAGAAATCCATAACCCTATACTGTTAAAAATATCCATATCATCCACACTTCCCATGTATTCCTATGAGAAGAAAAGGTAAAGATGAGTATCTCCTGTGTAACGAGGCTAGGCTAACCCCTTGTATTTTTTGTTTTCATTCAACCAATACAAGTGCACACACACAAAAAATATAAATAAATAAAAAAGGGTTGAAAATTATATTTCAGTATCAGTAGAATAGAAAAATACATATAAAAAAGTAGGGAGAAAGGGTAGCACAGACATTAAAAGAATACACAACAGTGACTCCATCATTAAAGAAGACTACATATATTTCATTTCAAGTAATGCTAGTACTCATTAGTCAGATTTGCTAAGTTGCACTGGCATGTTGCATAACCAAAATAATATGCATACTACTTAAATATTGGAAGCATTTGTACTGGTGAAGCTTTTAAATTACCCACAATACAAAACTGGTTCCCAAAGTAGTAAAGGTAATCTTAATTTGATTTACATAATAATACTAATTCAATATACCTAATAAAGATACTATAGGAGAACAAATAAAATGATTGCTTAATAATGTATAATTTAATTTTCAAAATTTTTCCTGGAATTCCAATATGGCTGCATACTGATCAACAACTTAATTTCAGCTCTCCCACTGTGAAAACAAATGAGAAAAAAAGGAGTACCACTGAAATTGTTATTTGGGTAAAAGTCAGTTACTGGCTAGCAAGTACAACATTTGTATGCCAGCAAAGAAGAATTTGGAGAATTTAAAAGAAAATCAGACAGAAGTGCAGAGAAAAACACTGACTGGGAAGGGTCCTGCAGCTGTTCAACAAAATGAAGTTCAAGCTTCAGCTTTGGTTCAAAACATGACTTGCAGTAATTCAGAGAAATAAATAATCAAATGTACTCACAGGTGATTTAAATAAAACTAAAAAAACTCAAACAAAATGTTCAGAAAATAGAAGAAGCTTTAACCAGCTATTTAGATGAATTGATAAATCTGAAAAAAAATAGAGGATGAAATAAAGATAAGGCTGTCTGAGCATGAGGCTTCTCAAGAAGAGCTGTTTGAAAAAAAAAAGAATTAGAAAACTGAGCACGCACAGACTACAATTTTCTACTGTTAAGGAGAAACCAGAGGGTACAGAATGTATTACTTTTTATGAAAGCACAAATAAGCTACTGGGCTGGTGTTTCACAGAAGAATTTGTTAATTGAAAAGGAACATCAAGTGTATGTTCCAAGCAGCCAAGACATTAGTAAAGGTGCTATCATACCAAAAAAAAGAGTTAATCCTAAATGGGGCAAAACAGACTTAAACCAAAGTCTAGCACTGGAAGATTGAGATGATCAGAAAGAAGACCAGCAACATTTAAATTAGTGAAGGAATGTGAAATTATGAAGTATATTGCCTTGCAAAAAAGGTGGCTGAGAAAAGACTGGGCTTTTCTTACAGGTTTTTAAGTTCAAATGTAGTAATGGGTTAGCTGCCCTTGCAGGCCATTTTAAGCATAACCAATTTCCTTTTTTTGTGCTTGAAATAACCTATCCTATTTTCTTACAGAGTGGCGCTACCCATCCCGTAGTTGTCAAATATATATTATCCATAAGGAAAATAACTGGGATCATGCCACAGATAATTTAAGGGGACCTATGCATTGGATAAAGCATTTAGGAGTTGCATTTGTCCAATAGTAGTACAGAGGGTAGTCCTGAGGTAAATTTTCTTGACTTTGTTAAACTGGTGGGTGGACTGTAAAGCATATATACCACATCTTTAATATTTAGAAGGGCATTACATGGAAAAAAGTAACTGTAAGTAAAACTTGTTTTTGTTTTTATTAGTATTTGTATGAAACATTTCATGATATAAACTATAAACACTCTAAAGGAGTGTTGTACAGTATACAGTCAGGGCTACTGTAAATGTGTGTCAGTGGTGGGGAATCTTTTCAGTGGCTGTTGTGTGTGTGTTAAATATATTAAAAGTAAACAAGTACCTTTAGTTAACAAATACAGGTTTTACAGTATAACAAGAGAAGAAAGGCTGAACAGAAGCAAGTTTAAGTTAATTGCTATGATCCTGGGTTGCTGAGGTGGGGATGTGGTGCAAACATATATTACCTATATTGTATGTAGAACTAAGGGTGGCCACAGTGGTGAAGCAGTTAGCATTACCGCCTCACAGCAAGAGGTTTTTCGGTTTGATCCTCGGCTGGGGTGCCTTCTGTGCAAAGTCTGCATGTCCTCCCTGTGGTCGTGTGAGTTTCCTCCGGGTGCAAAGGGTTTCCTCCCACATCCCAAAGACATGCTGTAGGTGGATTGGACACTCTAAATTGGCCCTAGGCGTGAGTGCGTGCATGTGTGTGCCTTCTGTGGAAGGTTGAGCGCTGGGCTGGCAACTCAACACCATAAAACTCCACTGCCAATCATGACCAAACAGGTGATCCGCTGTGGCGACCCCTAAAAGCCGAAAGAAGAAAAAGAATATAGAAGTTATGTTCTTACCATAACGTTCCATGTTAGTTGTCTTCTTCTCGCCTTCTTCTTGCTGGATGGGTTCGGAGTCGACCTCGGCTCCGACTCGGCCACTCTAAAAGCTCGAGAGTTGGTTCCACCGGCTCGAGGCTCCCCTTATATCCCACAATGCTAGGCGTGAGTTACCTCAGATCTCATTTGTAAGCTAGACCCAGCTTATAATAGTAGCAGAATAACTAGAAACAAAATCCACCTCTATAAACATGGGTGAAGAGAAGGGTGACCTACATCCTGATCTAGGAAATATGCACGGCAGAGCATATACCTAAAGTAAAGAGGTGGTAGAAAGAGAGGTCACAATCAAACTCCTCTAGGTCTGTCCAGGCCAGGGGGAAGGAGGGTGGGGCGAAGAAGGCGAGAAGAAGACAACTAACATGGAACGTTATGGTAAGAACATAACTTCTATATGTTAAGTTGTCTATCTCGCCTTCATTCTTGCTGGATGGGACAGCGTCCTAGCACCTTGTCCTGGGTGGCCTAACGGAACAGACTCTTGAGAACAGTGGAACCAAAGTTAGCTCTATGCCTAGAAGCTAAATCCAACTTATAATGAGAAATGAAAGTGTGAGGAGTAGCCCAAGTAGCCGCTGCACAAATGGTGTCAATAGGCAGTCTGTCTTGGAAGGCTATAGAAGTAGCCAAAGCTCTGGTAGAATGGGCTTTAGGTTTGTTAGGCAGCTTTTGGTGTCTAATTTCATAAACAAGGGAAATCAGCGATGTTAGCCATCTAGATAATGATACCTTTGAAACTGAAAGTCCCTTTCTGCCTTCTGCATAAGAGACAAACAGCTGGTCAGATTTTCTGAATTGTTTGGTTCTATCCAAATAGTACCTTAACTGACTATGAACATCTAGCCAATGCAATTTTTGTTCAGACCTGTTAGAATATTCTGGAAAAAACACAGGGAGGTCAATGCTTTGATTTAGGTTAGACGCCGAGGCTATCTTAGGTAAAAAAGACGGGTTGGTTCGCAAAGATACCCTGTCCTTATGGAACAGCAGATAAGGAGGTCGACAGCTGAGTGCATGAAGTTCTGAAACTCTTCTAGCTGAAGTAATAGCCACTAGAAAGAGTGTCTTCCATGATAACAATTTTAAGGAACAGGAGGCTGCAGGTTCGAAAGGGGAAAGAATCAAAGAACTAAGAACTAAATTTAGGTCCCAAGGAGGAGGAGGATTTCTTATAGGAGGTCTGAGTAGAAAAACTCCCTTCAAAAAGGCTTTACAAAGCTTGTGGGACATGATAGCAGACTCTGAAATGCCCACATGAAAGTTAGAAATAGCTGCCAGTTGAACTTTAAGAGTAGAAGGAGATGAACCTGCATGGAAGAGTTCAGCTAGAAAATCAAGGACCATATGGATGGAAGCAGTGAAAGGATCTATGTCCTTTCCTTGAGCCCAATAGGCGAAACGTTTCCACTTACTCAAATAAACCTTCCGAGTGGAAGATTTATGGGAAGCTATTAAAATATCTCGGACAGAGTGAGATATTTGAGGAAGCCTGGCTAAGGTTGGAATTGGAGGAACCAAGCAGTGAGGTTCAGAGAGGGGAGGGAGCGATGAAACTGACCCGACTGATGGATCAAAAGATCTGGAACTAGGTCCAGATGCCAAGGACGCTCCAACAGAAAATGATGTAGAAAGGGGAACCAAACCTGTCGAGGCCAGTAAGGAGCAATGAGGATCAACGAGGCCTTCTGAGCGATAGCTTTGTGTATCACTTGAGAGATTAGTGGGAAGGGAGGAAATGCATACAGAAGTCCCCGGGGACTAACTTGGACTAGAGCGTCTCTGCTGGGCTGGCCTGGTAAAGGGAAGAGGGTGAAATAATCTCTGCACTTGCTGTTTTGGGGAGTAGCAAAAAGGTCGCAGCAAGGCTGACCCCACTTGAGAAAAATTTCTCTCAACAGAGTCTTTCAGAGACCACTCGTGAGGCATGAGGATAGCTCTGCTCAATTTGTCCGCAATTTGATTGGACTTCCCGGGGATGTGCGTTGCTATCAGAAACCGCTGAGAAGAAATCGCCCATTGCCACAGTCTGAGTGCTTCTCGACACAGGGGGTAGGACCTGGTTCCGCCTTGTTTGTTGCTATACCACACTACAGACATATTGTCCGTCTGGATTGCTATCGTTCCCAAGGGAAGAGAGTCTTGAAGGGCTTGCAACGCTAAAAGCACAAGTGGCATTCGTCTGGTTGCCATGTGCCCTGGACAGTTCTGCCCTGAAAATGCCCCCCCCCACCCGATCAGGGAGGCGTCCGTTGTCAGAGTAGCAACCGGAGGGGAAGGGACAAAGGGTCTTCCCAATAAGAGATGAGGGGAAGACATCCACCACCGAAGATGATTCCTGCATGTCTGCGTAATCATAATGGTGTGGGACATCGGAAGTTGCTGGTATGACCATTGCGTGAAGAGCATCCATTGAAGGATTCTCATGTGGAATCTGGATAATGGAAGCAGAGGTATGGCAGCCGCCATAATCCCCAACACTTTCAGAACTAACCTGGCTTTGATTCTGTTGCTGCTGAAGAGGAGCGAGACCAGTTTGTGTATGTCTGTTATTCTCTGATCTGTTAGTCTCGCAGACATGTTGACTGTGTCTAGATTTGCGCCTATGAAGGTAATAGTACGACAAGGCGACAAAACAGACTTTTCGCAATTAAATGTAAAATAAATAAATAAAATAAAATATTGAAATGCCTAAATTTTGACAAATGCGAAAGGTGTAGTCCTTGGCCATTAGAAGAAGATGCTTGGTGGGAGCTGTAAGGAGCCAGTCGTCCAAATATGGAAACACCTGGAATCCTTGACATCTCAGGTGAGAAGCTACCACTGCCATGCATTTGGTAAACACCCGGGGGGCAGTGGTGAGACCAAAGGGCAGGGCCCTGAATTGAAAATGACTGGTTCCCAGCCTGAAGCGGAGGAATCTTCTGGAGCGTCTGTTCATTTTTATGTGATAGTACGCATCCTGAAGGTCTATAGAGCACATCCAGTTTCCCTTTCCCAAAAGGGGAAGGATGGACTGCAGCGTGACCATCCGAAATCTTGTTTTCTTGACTGACTTGTTCAAGATACTGAGATCCAAAATTGGTCTCCAGTCCCCTGTTTTCTTTGGAACTAAAAAGAACCTGGAGTAGATTCCGGATCCTTGCTGGTCTGCTGGAACTGGCTGAATTGCTCTTTTTGCAAGCAGCTTTGAAATTTCCAAAGCTGCAAGATCCCTTTGAGCGGGTGGAACATCTGGAAGGGATTTTTTTGATTGGTTTGGAATGCGAACGAAGGGAATGGAATAGCCTTCGGAAATGATGGACTGTACCCATTTGTCTTGAGTTAAGGATAGCCAGGCTTCTGGGTACAGTGACAATCTTCCCCCGACTGCCTCCGAAGGTGGGCAGTCGGGCAACACCTCAGGGATGCTGAAAGGGCTTATCCGAGAAGGCTTCTCGACTGCCCTGGTTCTGCGGACCCCCCCTGCCTCTAGGGCGACGTCTACCATTGTTGTTCCCCCCTCTGCCTCTGGCGGGAACCGACTCTGTGCGTCAGGCGAAGTCCCTTGAGATTGTTTGCGGAACCACATTTTCCCACTTTTCTGGCCTTTGGGGTAAGGCCTAGAAGGAGTAGAAAAACGGACTCCGACGGCAGAAAGAGTCTTGCCATCCGTCTCGCACCTAGTCAAGGTTTCTTTCACTTGAGGACCAAAAAGAGATGATCCATCGAACGGGGAATTAGTGAAAGACGTTTTAAAGGGGTCCGCAAAGTTGCATAGCCGCATCCAGGCATGCCTGCGTAAGGCTACACCTGTCCCTGCGGCCCTGCTCGCTCCATCAGCCGCATACGAAAGGAGGCGCATGGAGGAGTTAGCTATGGAGTTCAGGGTAGCCAGCTGAGTGTTCATCTTGTCTTGAAAACCCGCAGCTGTAGGATCCTTCAACATGTCACTCGCTTCTTTGATCAAGTCTCTTTGAAGACGAGTAAAATGGCATAGGTAGTTCAGCGAACGCATTGCAAAGGTCGCTGATGAGAACATCCGCTTCCCGTACCTGTCCATAGACCTAGATTCCTTGTTAGGTGGATGGACAGGCACTGAAGGATCAGCTAGTTCCTTCTTAGTGGCAGCAGCAACCATCATAGCATCCACAGAAACTCCCTTGGTCAAAAATTGTTTATCCGCTGGTGCCGTGATAAATTTTGAGGGTCTCCTGGGGGTGGGGTCCACTGAGTCAGGAGCCGTCCATGCCTTTTTTGCTACCACCTGCATGAGGGGGTCAAAGGGGGGAGACACCCAGGAGGTGGAAGGGCGAGAGCCAAACGCCTCAAGGTACACAGATTCATCCTGCGAAGGGTTGAGGGCTGGCCAATTTCCCCTCTGCTTGAGGATTTCTAGAATGTCTGCAAATGAGACATCTTCAGAAGGGGAACGGGGGGAACCCTCGGAATCCTCTAAATCTGTGTCAGAGGTGACGGACTCAGGTGAGTCTATGTGTTTCCTCTTACACTTTCTCTTCCGAGGGGGCTCTTCTGCCAATTCAGGAGAGGCCTCGGAAGAGGATGAGATCCCCACAGGGGATTCTTGAGGAGCTGGCTCTCTGCGGTCTGGGATGAGGGAGTGAGTCGACTTGACCTGAGGCACCGAAGAGGGAGGGGCGGACGGAGCCGACTGTGGAGTTGAACCAGGTTCCAACACACTCCGCATGACCTCGAACGCACCCCTGTCAGGCAGAGCCAGAGGTCCCCGCTCCGAAAAGCTAAAAACCTCCCTCGGCACCGACAGTGATGGCTCTGAGGCCGATGTCGGAGCCGAACTCACCAGCGCCAAAGCCCCGAGAGGGAGAGCGGGGTCGGACAAGGGTCCGATGCCACTCACCCCCTCGGAGCCGACGAGGGAAGTCCGGCGCCGAGATTCTTCTAAGGAAGAAATCGGAGCCGACGATGGAGCCGAAGACATTTGTATCGGCTCCGACGCTACCACAGTCTCGGTTCCGAAACGCCCCGGCTCCGAGCTCAACGGAGTCGGAGGAGGAACATAATGAGGGACAGGGTCAGGCATCGACTGATGAGTCGGGCTCTGAAGCATTTGGGCCAGTGCCTCGGACTTGAGAAGTCGACTCACTACCCTCTGAAGGTCATGGTCCGACAGCCTCGATGACCTAGAGGAGTGAGATCTATGGCTCCATTCAGACAGCAGAGGAGATGCTGTAGCCGAATGACCTCTTTCTAGATGTCGGTTCCGAAGGTCTGGTCGGAACCGACACAGGAATTTCCAATACCTCGGCTCCAGCCGGAGCCGAGGAAACCACAGAAACTGTAGACTGAGACTCATCGGCTCCAGCCGGAGCCAATGCAGACGGAGGTTTCGTAGCCTTAGGTCTCAGCTCAGTAGCTGGAGCCGAGGACCTAGAAGCCTTGGAGGGCTTTCCCAAAGGAACAGTAAGGGAACCCTCAGGCTTGAGTAAACCTCTCAAAATAAGTTTGTTTTTTCTTTCCTGCAGGACCCTGGGGCTGAAGCCGTGGCATACAGCACAGGAATCCTGCAGGTGCAAAGGTCCCAGGCAGTAGACACAAGAAGTGTGACCGTCTGTCAGAGACATTTTCTGACAGCACGAGTCACACTTCTTGAAGCCTGAGACCTTTGAGTCTTTAGACATTTTAGAAGGAAGTGTAATCACACACACACAGTCAAACACACTGATTACACCCTATCCAATTTTAAACTCAAAAAATAAAACAAACTACCAAAGTTTTAAATTCTGAGAAAAAAACACACACACACCACTAGGGGATGGAAAAAGGCCCAAAGGCCCGAGGGAAGAACTTATAAGTTCTTGTGGAAAAAAGGGGATAATAAGAGAGAAAAGGGGAGAAAATCCACTAAACTAAGGGAAACAACTGTTAAAATTAAAACTAAAGGGGTTTAAGTATACTAAATTTTACTCTAAAGTTACTCACCAAGAAGCCGGTAGAAACCAAACACCTCGATCGCTGTAGCGGCAAACGAGATCTGAGGTAACTCACGCCTAGCATTGTGGGATATAAGGGGAGCCTCGAGCCGGTGGAACCAACTCTCGAGCTTTTAGAGTGGCCGAGTCGGAGCCGAGGTCGGCTCCGAACCCATCCAGCAAGAACGAAGGTGAGATAGACAACTTAACATTATATGTTTGCTGTTTGCTAACTCAGTGGGTAAAATTTGGAACCTTCTCCCTGCAAACCTTACCCAATAGCTATCTCTTCCCCTATTTAAAAAAGGCCTCAAAAGTACTTAAGAGCCAATTGGCTCTGTTCATGCCTAAACCCTGACTAACTTAATTCAACATTTTGGTCTTTTCTTAGCTAGTAGACTATCAGCAAGCAGATACTCCACTAATCTCATGTGTCATATCTTTAATGTACAGTTATGCTGAGTTTATCATTTCTCTATACTGTAGTATCCCTAATGTGCTCTAAATTTGTGAAATTGATTCTCTCTCATATTTCTTTTTAGCTCTATTAACATTTAGTATATGTCTATGTGCTCTACTGTGGTGAACTATCTGATATATTGTATCTATATCCTTTGTTCTCTTAGGTTCATAGGTGGGTACTAGGCTATCTGCCCGAAGGCATTTATTAGCCTAGCCAGAATGTCTTGCCTTTCGCCGCACCCTTAGATTAGTTCCCTGTGCCTCTGTCCAGCAGAGCCAGTGAAGTGATCCCTGGGGTAAATAGGTTCATAGGTAGGTACTAGGCTTGGAATATTATTGTACTATTACTATTATTTTTATTTTTGTGGAGCTTTTCTCCCTGGGCCTCCGCTGAAAATGGACATGTATCCACTTGGACTATCCCAGTCAACAAATGTAAAATAAATTAAATAAATAAATGCAGAACTAAGATGACAATTTTCATTGTTTTTCCAACAGTGGATGTCTAGAATAATGCCCCTGGATTAAGCTATTAACATTTTTTGTAAACAAATAAGCTTGACAAATAAAACTATGACAAATACAAACTCAGACAAGAAGTGTGCAGCTTAAGGTGGCGGTGGATGGGGAGATTCTGTACATTCTGTTCTCCTCCACAGAACTCCACTTCTATACATTCTGTTTTAAGCGAAATTTATAAAGACACCTTCATGTTAGTGGTTTTCTTCTCATTTCTGGCTACATATACATGGAGACAAGCTGTCTGTAGGTGCAAGCAATTCATCTTGAGTTACAAGCATTCTTTAGAGATGGACATGGAAAATTTATAGGTATAATGACAAGCAGCTCAGTGAAAAATAAAGTCTGAAATTACAGGAAGGTATACTTTAATGCATTTAATAAAACAGTGCATAATTTTGTTTTAATAAAGGTAGCCAGTGCACTTTTTCCTAAGGGCTAAAAGGTAATGTTTTCTGAAAGCATGTAAGTTGTTTTTCACATCTGGGAAAGGAATAGAGATGAGAAAAGAACAGACAGCACTCAGTGTAAGTGAGAGCACAGGCTGTAACATGAGCTTTTGCATGGGTAGCCATGATTTTAAATAGGTTATGCCTAACTTGGGTCAATTATTCCTTTCTGGAGGGTTAAACTCTGTTTCTTAAAAATGTACACAGTTTTCTGTGTTTGTTCCAAGTTAAAAGGGAATGGAATGTTTTTAAAATGTGTTTAGTTGTTTTTTTTTGAGGATTTTCATGAGAGCAAAAAACTGTTTAGAAATGCGACACAGGTTTAAATGGAGATGAAAAAAAACAACTATATAAAAGATCAGCCTGCCAAACAGTGTGAATATGTACGACAAAAATACAGGGTTGTTGTTTGTCTTTCGGCTTTTCCTGGCAAGGGGTCTCCACAGCGGAACTCCGGTCCGCTAATGATTGGCAGTAGATTTTTACGAAATGCTGAGGTTGCCAGCTCAATGCCCAACCTTCAACGAAGGCACACCCATTTACGCACGCATGTCTTTCGAACGCTACCACAAAAATGCAGGGTAATGAAGTAAAAATGAGGCATGGAGCTTTCCACCTACCTGTTAATGAATAATGTACGGAATCTGTTGTGGAAAACACTTAAGAGTTATTAGAGAAAATAGAAATTATCTTCAGAAGGAATAGCTAGTGACTTGGATAAGATGAAAAGGGAGTTTACAAATAGGGCAGAAATAAAACAGAAAGAGATATAGTTAAGAAATAATTGGAATTATTTAGAGGGGTGTCAAAGGTTAAACTACTGCATGATAAGGGGAAACTCAGAAGAAGGGCAGGAGCAACTGTAGAGTTCTAAAGAGAAAATAAAGGACTATTTGGCTAATATGGATGCATACCTCTCAACTGTCCCTGATTTTGACTCAAATTTTAACTCTGTCCCTCTTAATCCCTCCTAAAACTAGTGACTTTTGGAGGAAAGGTGGGGAATAATGACAATAATTAAGAGTTATAAACTTCTTTCACTTCAGAGAATGTGTATTACTTCATATGCTCTGATTCTGTCAATGTTTCAAGTTAATAGCACTAATATTTTAAAAGTGTCCCTGATTTTTTCTTGACTTGTCCCTGATTCAGTTGAAAATTATCCCCAATTGTTTGAGAGGTCTGTATGGATGAGTTTAGAAAGATTCCTGTTAAGGAACTATTTTTGCAACATCTCCACAGCGCATAAACTTTTAGCACAGCTACTTAGGCAATAAAAAGTAAAAAGGGTTGCTACCAACCTAGGGAGCACATGACAATAAAAATAATGGCATACAGTGGATATAAAAAAGTTTACACACCCCTGTTAAAATGCCAGGTTTTTAGGATATAAAAAATGGGACCACAATAAATAATTTCAAAACTTTTCCCATCTTTAATGTGACCTATAAGCTGTACAATTCAATTGAAAAACAAACAAATCTGTTAGGGGAAAAAATATAAAAAATAACAACATACAATAAGCTGGTTGCATAAGTGTGCACACCCTTAAACTAATACTTTGTTGAAGCACCTTTTTATTTAATTACAGCATTCAGTCTCAACAACTAATGGTTCATAGGATCATACGAACCCCAGGGGTGTATTTTCTTTTCCCCATCCAGTTATCCAGGTTGTACTTAACAAGGTTTAATGAGGTATTCTGCTTTATGTGGAAAGGGAGTCTATTCCACAAAAGGGGAAGTCTCTGGAACGCAAATCTGTTCCACCAATAAGTCCTACCGATGTCACAGACCAAGTTGAGGTCTCGCGTGCGGGTTACTCAAGTGAAGCTTGACTTGCGGATATGCAGCAGTCCCATTAGGGTGGGGTCTGAGATTGCTTTGTATGCCAGAGTTTATCTCTGAGTAGTCTGCAGGAGACTTGAGTAGAGGGACAGGGCTTTTAGCCTATCTGTGTCTGGTAGATGGTTGAGGCCCTGGATTCTCTGGGTGAGGAATTTCTGTGGTCTCTCCAGCTGCTGCATGTGCTTTGTGAGGTACATGCCGAAAAAGGCATTGTATTCAACAGTCGGCCTTATACGAGAAGAATACAGGGATGTTATGACCACCTTGTCCCTGGATGAGATACTCTTACTAATGAGAGTATCTCATCCTTGTCCCTGGATGAGATACCCTTACTAATGAGGTGGGCTATGTAGAAAGCTTTCCATACAACAGAGGCAATATGATGGTCAAAAGTTTATCAACCTGGGTTCCCAAGTCCCTCACAACTGATTGGATGCTCAGTGCCTTATTATCAATGTGATAATTTGTGGGGAACGTCATTCTCCCAGAAAGGGATGATGATTAATTTTTTGGCATTCAGTTTGAGGCCATGTTTCTGGCACCAGTCATTTGTTGAAGGTGAAACCCTCTCAGAGGATGTTCACATTACTAGCGGAATTGACGACAGCACCCAGCCTGCAGTCATCAACTTCATCAGCCATAGCCCACGGGATTTGGCCTGCACCTCTGAGAAGTATATCCCAAACAGCAGAGGCCCCAAGACT
The DNA here is from genome assembly GCF_019279795.1 of Protopterus annectens. NCBI lineage: Eukaryota > Metazoa > Chordata > Ceratodontiformes > Protopteridae > Protopterus > Protopterus annectens. The sequence continues at coordinate 1,854,559,753 of NC_056726.1, read as the reverse complement.
GATCCTTGGGGTACACTGCTTGTTACGAGTCTACTACTTGAGGTGACTTCCCCTATTTTGACTAGGTGGGTTCTGTCAGTGAGCCAGTTTGCTACTCATCTGGTAACATATGGATTGCTGCCTAGCTGAGAGAGTTTATCTAATATAACTGAGTGAGGAACAGTATTGAAGGCCTTGGCCAGGTCAAGCTAGGTGGTGTGTACTGTCTTCCCCTCATCTATGACCTTGGTGATGGTCTCAAAGAAGTCAAGCAAATTTAACAGGCATGACCTCCCCTTGACAAAACCAAATTGTGTGGGATCAAGTGTCTGGAGGTTGCCAATGACCTTGTTAATGAGGTCCATGATAATCTGCTCCACGGCCTTGCAGATCAGGCTAGTTAGGCTGATAGGTCTATAATTTCCTGGATCGGTGGACACTCCACCTTTGTGCAAAGGGATGACAGTAGCTGTCTTCCACTTGGCTGGGATGAAGCCGGTACCTATGCTCTGGTTGAATAGGGTGCCTAATGGTGCTGCAAGTTCCTTTCTGGATTCATGCAGGATGCAGCCTGGGATGTTATCAGGTCCCATGGAGGCTGTATTATTTGCCTTTGAGATGGCAGTGATGACTTGATTCCTAGAGATAAGGGGACCCCCCCTCCCCGGGATGTCCTGTTTTACCGATGGGGTGGACAGAGAAGTGAAGATTTCAATGAACCTGTCTGCCAGCAGGTTGGCTATATCTACAGGGTTTGTGTATGTGGTGTCCTTGACCAAAGAGGAGATGAGATTAAAATTATGATGTATAATCAACCTGCAGTGAAATCTCCAGGAACAAACTGTATTATTGTGGAAGTCTGAAATTTAGAAGGGAAGAAAGTGTTAAATATCTAGATTTTATTTAGCAGCATTTTAAAAGCAGAGAAAGCACCAGTATCTTGGAAGACAGTTGAGGTGTTGCCAAAATTGACAGATATGGATAAATGAGGTTTTGTGGAGGGGGAAGCAAACATTTGACAACATTAATAGAACAATGATGAGGGAAGAAGAGTGTAAGAAAATACCATCATTGTTGGGTCCTGATGCAGAGAAAGCATTTGACAGAATAAGATAAAATTTTTTGAGTAAACAAAAGGGAGGATTTGCATTCCCCGAGACAATAATAATGAGGATATAAAAAGGATTGGATGCAAAGAGTGGAAGGGTTCCTCTCCAACAAGTTGTGTTTGAAAAGAGGAACCAGGCAGGGGTGTGCACTTTCCCCTTTGCTGTTTGTTTTATATTTAGAGCCACAGTCAAAGAAAATAAAGGACTCAAAAAATCAAGGAAATAATTGGTATGGTAATCAAGAAAAGTTGGCTTTATTTGCAGATGACATTATTTTGCACTTGATAAATCCAGAATAGGACATCTCAATGCTTTCAGATAGTTATCAATTAAGATGCAGGCAAACACACATTTGCGTAAAAGAAATCAAACCATGTTAACATTCTCATTTGCAAACACTATACATCACACACATTATTCTGTATAATTGTAAATCTGATATTACATAAATAGATCAATACCTGCATTCTCTTAAACCTCACTCCTCCAAAACATTATTCACATTATTCTTATTTCCACGATTACTTTTTTTTTATGCTATTTGTTACTACTATTTTTAACATCCAGTTATTTTATGTCTTTTACAATATTCAATGCTTTAAATACACTTGGTTTAAACTCTGATTTCTATTTTCTACTAACTGCTTTTTGTCAGTCACCAGAATTAAATTTAACAAGGTCGTAGTATGTCTAGGCAATTCAGATCCTGTATCCCTGCTAAAAAAAATTCCTTAGTTACACCCATTTGCTCACCCAATATTTTTGACAGAGTACTCTAAGGAATTATTTAAGCCTGCCAACTCATTACACTCCCAAAACATATGTTAACAGTTAACAATTTCTTGTTGTTCACACCTCCAACATCTGGCATATAGCAAAGAAAAACTCTTTGGAGTCTGCTTGGGAAATAAAAATACATATGCAAACACTTCAAAGCAAAAATCCTAAATCTTCGAGACTTTGTTGCATATTTGGGAGCTATACATATGCCCTCCCATTGTTTCCTTGTGAAATGCTTATCCAATCTCTCTTGCCAATCCATTCTAACCTCCCTAACCTCCTTTAATTGATTCCTATAATTATCATGCAGTATTTTATAAGCCCTAATAATTATCCCTTTTTTTAACAGCAGCTTCGGTTATAGATTCATAGGATTATCCTGTCCCTTTCCCTATAGTCAGATATCAATCCCAGATAGGGAAGGCTGCCTCTAGCCTGCAGTCCAAATGTCTTTTTGGCTTCTTCCCATTTTATTATCTTTCCCCTCTGGCTATATGCTTCAAATACCTGGGTTCCTTTGCCAGTTTTCTCCAGTACATTCTAACCCCATCTTCCCTACTCTCTGTACCCATACCTCTCAAACTGGAAACATCAAAAATCTGGACAAGGCCCGTGAAAAATAGGTGCAAATCTGTACACTGATTAACATAAAATTTGCATACATCATTATGTAACCCCGCCCACTGCAATGGAATTGTGGGATACCAACTTTCAAATGCAAACTGAACAAATAACCAAAATATGGCGCCGGAGTCCCCCTGCAGCCATTTGTCCCATTACCTGGCTATTTCGCCCCACTTACCATAAACACTAATGTGTGCATACTGCTTTACTAATACAATAATTATTTGGATTTTATTTTTACATTTTACAGCCCAATGCACAAACACCAATACACATCTGCTAAACAAAGCAACACTGTCTCACAATGAAAATAGACTTGGCATTAAAACTTCTCTGCCCTTGAAACTCTCATTCATTGAAACAGCATTGAAACCCACACCACAGTCAAAGAAAATCCATTTGGCCAATAGTGGATAAAGATTACCTTTGGACTCCTATTTTCAAATCATTGGCCCCTTGCACACAAAACAAGAAACATACATGTTTTCTTTAATACACCTTCCTGACTTTATTAAATTATATTCCTTGTATAATACAGCACACTTGTTAGACAGAACAGAGCGCATTTTACATTTATTGTTTGAACATTTTTCCAGTGGGCTGTAGGCAATTCCAATTCAGAACATTTCCATCATAAACATCTACTTCCAGTGTCCACACTCACACTATAAATAGAATGACAGTGGTGTAAGTCATAGGTATCTTGCACAGCTTCTTGCATTTATTTTTAATTTCATTTTTATGGGGGGGGGGTACAAAAGGTGAAAACCCAGGGACACATTTTAAACATTGCTTGTATAATTTTGGAAAGTTGCTAGAATAAAATGTGCTACCACCATGCATTTCACTGGCAAGTCTGAAATACAGGATCCTGTACACTACAGTCAGAGCAACATACCACTATGCCAAATCAGCAGTTTCCTGAAGGATAGGAAGACCAACTTAAAATGGCTATCATTTAGTGAATTCAGTTTTCACTTCTCACCATAGCTCTCAACTCTTAGCACAAAAAAACTGGACAAAGCCAATAATGGGGGAATACAGCCCCAAAAAAGGGACATTTAAAATACTGATCTTATAAACTTATAAATTGCTAGAATAAAAAGTTGTGTGTTACCGTTTATTTTCTGAATAATATGAAGTCTGAAATTCAAATGCCTGTCATTATTTAATGAATACAGTCCTGCAGTGATTTGCCACAAAAATTCTGAAAACCACAGATTTTATGAGAAACTGTCTCTGATCAAAAATATAAGGCAGGTGTATGTGTAATGTTGAAGAAGACATGTTGTGTAGCACGGTAATACCAGCTCCACGCTAGCAGTAATTATAGTACACAGGCTGTCTGCAATTGTAATTTTACAAAACAGTAGTAACTCATGCTACAGAAAATACATTTAAAATGTATTAACCTGGAGTGAAGAGAGAGCCATACTACCACTACATGTGATCTGTTCAGTAGCTGGATGGGAGTTAGATGGGGAGGAGAATGAAAGTGATTAAGACTAGGTATTTTAAGATGGTAACCAGAAAGATATGAATGCTGTAGATTTGAATGGGTAGTATTGAACAGAGCCAGACCATCCTTAGTCCATGCATAAACAACCTGAAGTCTGTAGGTGCCTCAAAAAATCGGTTTGCTGAAAAGAAGTGCAAATCTGAGTAAGCAGGTTTGAAGACTGTAGAAGCCTTATCTGTCCTGCAGAGAGTAATTAATTGCTGAAGGAAAGAAAGAGTTACTTTTCTTAGGGAGTAACAGTTTAGAGGAAGCTGAATAAATGCATAAATGCAAGTTTTTGAAAATGTTTTTTTTCTGGAATTAGGAAATACACTGAACAGTAATACAGCTGTAACGTAAGCATCCTATAACATTATAACTCACTAGATCACCAATCCGACTACAAGATGCACAATTCCCCAGAGTTACAACACTCCTTTAAAATAATTCAAACAAATGGCTATTCCAAGAACTTAAACCCTTGTGCAAACTAAGGATACTTATTGGTCTTCCTAAGAACAAAGTCCATTTCCAGAAAACTGCCAACAATTCACACAACAGCTGGCAGAAAAAAAAAAACAAGATAGAATAAGGTCAACTTTCTGATAAATACACACTGCAAAATAAGAAAAATAATTTGAAACTTTCATCAGTAGTATCACAAGGCAAACACAATGATATGCCCGCACACACGCAAACACAATGATATGCCCGCAAACACAATGATATGCCCACAGACACACGCAAACACAATATGCCCACAGACACACGCAAACACAATATGCCCACAGACACACGCAAACACAATATTCCCACAGACACATGCAAACACAATATGCCCACACAATATGCCCACAGACACACGCAAACACAATGACATGCCCCCCCGCCACACACACACCCTTTCGTTTCACTTGCAATGCACAGCTAAGTTCCTTACTTCAGCAAGCCTTCTAAATACTACTGCGCAGCTAGGTTCCTTACTTCTCCATTTCAGAGTGAGCCTTCCGATTATAAACTACATCCAGAAACAGCAGCGAGCTTTCTAAATATAAAATACATCCACAAACCGCAGTGAGCCAAATACTTGCATTGCACAGCTAGGTTCCTTTCTCCATTTTAGAGCGAGCGTTCTAAATAAATCCAGTCAGGAGCGATAATACATTCACAAACAGCCAGGCGAGCTTCTAAATAAATCCTTTCTGTTTTTGCCGTTCCCGCTTGCAAAGCAGTCAAACCAGAGCCGGAAATGTGTGCAAGCTCAATTCCGACAGGCTGGTAGTCCTGACGGAGCTGACGTCATTCCGCACACGATGACGTCAGCTCACAAAGCGCGAAAAATAAAAAGTGCGAAAAAAAAATCGGAAATGAAGGGGTCCACTCGTGAATCGTGGCACCCCATTATTTAGACTCCAAAACTCGGTAAAAACCGAGTAATTCGGGACAGTTGGGAGGTATGTCTGTACCCCTAATTGCAGTCATCCCTATCAACAAAATCTCCTTTCTCTGTTCTTGCCTTGGCTTAGCTCTTAGTACTTTATGAATATAATATTTTGTATGGCTGTTATTCTCCTTAAGATTATGCATCCAAAATTCCACTCTCTCCGTTCATGAACCCCCCCCCCCACTTCAACATCAACCATTTCCACTCTGAATTATAGCTTACTACTTATGTTATATATATATATGTGAGCCTTAACTGCTTAGCCCTAAAACAGCCCTTCAAATCAGGTAATTTAAAACCACCTTGTTCTATTGGAAAGATCAACTTATCCTAATTTACTCTTATCCTTTCCCCTCCCAGTTAAAATCCTTAGACTCTATTAATTACTGTCCACAACTTCTCCTCTGGTTGATAAAAATATGCCTGGCTTTTATATAAAACTAAAGGGACTAAAAACTATTTTTTAACTTGGATCTAGCTATCTGTAACAAAAAAAGCTTCCAGTTTCTCAGTTTTTGTACTGTTTTTTGTTTAGTCTCTTCCCACATATCTTTAGCTGCCATAACAGATTCATTTTTAATCCTTACTCCTAAATACTTCATTTTATCACTTCCCATAAATATGTGTATTGCAGAACCAACTCACGTGTGGATACACAGTTTACAGCTCTAGCCTTTGTTTTATCTTCATTAATTTTACTTCCTGAAAATAGTCAAAACTGTCACAAAATATTCCACAACACCGCCATGTCCATTTCTGGTTTTAATAGCTACAAAATAATATGCCTGCAACTAAAGACAACTTTTCGTGATTACCATATTAATTATATTCTTGAATTTTTGAGTCCCTTATTTTCTTTGCCAATGGTTATAAATATAATGGAATTAACAAAGGGGAAAGAGGGTGCTCCAGCCTGGTTCCTCTGTTCAGACACAACACAGACAGGAACCCTCTCACTTTAATTTTGCCTCATATCCCTCATATATCCTCCTAATTAACCTTATCATCACATCCAGGAATGCAAATGCTCCCATTACCTTACTTATATAATTTTATCTTACTCAGTCAAATGCTTTCTCTGCACCTAGACCCACAAACAATATTAGTATTTTCTTAAATTCTGCTCCCCTCCACAAAACCTCACTGATCCATATCTATCAATTTTTGCAACACCTTTGCCATTCTTGTAGCTATTATGGACATGATTTAAAATTGAAATGGGCCTATATAAAGCTGGGTCTGATGGGCCTTTATCACCTTTGGGTATTAACAGCCACCACAACTTTCTTCCAGGATGTTGGTGCATCCCCTCCCTTTAAAATACTGTTAAACAAAACCATCCAAATCTTCATCACTTTTTTCCACCTACCTTCCAAACTGCAGACTGACCATACATCATTGGTTTTACCGCATCTCCTCCTATCTTAGTTAATTGTTGTGCTATATCTACCCCTAGCCTTGGCATAATTAAGTCTCCCATAAATATTTCCATTTGTGCTCTTTCTTAATTTTCACATTTCTCTGCTTTACACAAATTTTAATAAAATTTCCAAAATATCTAAAATACCTCTAAAAGATCTATGGTTATTTTTCTTGTTATACGCTCCCTAAGTTTGGCAACAACCCTTTCTACTTGCTGTTGGCTAAGGCACTATGCTAAAAGTTTTTGTGGTCTACGTTATTATCAAAAAAACAGTTGCTTAACAGCAATCTTTATAAACTCATGCAGATTATCCAAATATTCCATTAGCTTCTCTTTAGCACTCTGTAGTTGTGCCTCTTTTTTGTTCTGTGAGATTCTCCTTACTCTGCAATAATTTAACTTTTGCCAGCCCCTCTAATAATTCTTATTCCTTCCTAAACATATCTATTTTTCTTTTATTTCTACCCTACTTTTAAACTCCAGTTTCACTTTATTCCACTTACTAGCTATAACTTCTGAAGAAATGTCTATATTTCCTAATACCTCTCAAATAAGTTCCACTACCCATTCCATAAATTCCTTACATTACAACAGACAGGTGAGGAAGCACCAGTGTCAGATTTTTACTTCATTACTATGCATTTTATCTTGTTTTTTTATCAATGCATAATCTGAAATAGTTATTTGATGCATGTCAAAGTTTTTAATTAAATGCACATTCCTGTTAAATATAAGTTCTGTCTAGTCTAGCCCAGTTGTTTTATCTTGGGGAAGGAGTTCCTACTTCTGAATTCACACTAAATATTTTCATAAATTCCTTAAGACATCTACCCTCTTTTGTTATATTTTCCCTTCCAGACCCCCCAGATACAGCCTTTCTGTTGCAACTCAAGTTCCAGTCCCCACCTGTTAAGTAATATAGCTCCACAGTAACAGTTTTAGGTGTACTATAAATGCATTCTAGTATAATCCTCCTCCTTATCCAGCAGCCTCTTAGTACCAAAAACCTGCCATTATTATATTTTTCCCTCTTCTACCACTGCTGAGGCTCCTCTAGAAATTAGTACAAGTATTCCCCCTTTCCTCTGTCCCTAATATTCTGCTGAATAGCCATCTTGTAATCCTTTCTTTATCAAACATGCATGCTCACTTCCTTCCAAATGTGTCTCCTGTAGCAATGCTATTTGCACTTTGTATTTCTTTGTATAATTCAATACCCTTACATTTTTTGTCTATACCTGTGAGGCCATTCACTTTCCAAAATAATACGGATAGTGTAGCCATTATAATAAAACATTATTATACTCATCTGTTATATATGTCAGCTTTTTTAAATGTCTATTTCCAGCTTTTGTGTTACATGCACCCACTAATGTTTGTCGTGTTGATCCTTTATATAGTGGTTTCTTGTCACCCCCATTTAAACCTATGTCACATTTTACAAGAAATTCTGTTATAATGAAAACCTTCAAACAAAAAATTCAGATACACCCCCAGAATACCCCATAATCTTCTAACTTAAAACAATCACACAAAACTATGTACATCTTCAAATATTGAAGTTTAACCCTCCTGTTAGGAACAATTGCCCCAAACTGATAGTTGCCCCTACAGGCAATATCTAGCATAAAAAAAGTTATGTACTTACCATAACGTTCTAGCTGTGTTGTCCATTTTCATTCTTCCTCAAGTGATGAGTTCAGATCTGAACCCGCAAATCCAACTCAGCCACTGTAAAATCTCGTGTCAATCTTGAACACTTGAGCTTCTCCCTTAACCACAATTCACCAACCTCTACTACTTCACATCTTGTTTGTAAACTATAGCAAAAGAACAGAAACTGTACTCTTGTCTATGCACATCCAGTGAATGCAACACATTTGCTTTTGTTCTATAATTTGGGAAGAAAAGTGGTACAATGACAGATTGGTTAATGTTGGAATCTGATATTGCTTTGGGCAAAAAGGATGTATTTGTTCGCAATGTAACTCTATCCTTATGAAAAATTAGGTATGGAGGTTTTACCGACAAGGCCTGAATTTCTGAAATCTGCCTGGTAGAGGAAATGGCCACCAAAAACAAAGATCTTCCAAGACAGAAATTTTAGATCGTAAGTATGTGCAGGTTCAAAGAGCAGAAGGACCAAGGCCTGCAGTACTAACAATAAGTCCCATGGTAAAGTAGGATCTTTAATGGGGGGGGGGGGTCTCAACTGAAGTGTTCCTCATAGAAAGGCCTTACAAAGTTTATGGGAAGCAAGGGAAGAGCCATTGAGACCAACATGGAAATTGGAAATCTCTGCTAATTGGACCTTTACTGTAGAAGAACTGATGCCTTGATTAAAAAGCAACAACAAGAATTCTGGGATAGTGTGAACTGGAGCAGAAAAGGGTTCCACATTATTTTGAAGTGTCCAGTATACATATCTTTTCCATTTGCTAGAATAACGTTTCCTTGTAGATGGTTTGAGTGAAGATAATAGGATCCGACAGACAAGGGAAGACAGCATATGTTGTCTGGCTATTACTTGAAATGGAGAAACCAAGCAGTAAGCTTGAGATTTAGAAGGTCCGGTCATGTGTTTTGGGTGACACAGCAGGTCTGGAGTTGGATCCAGAATACAGGGTTGATGGATCAAATGAAGCCAAAGGAAGGGAAATCAAATTTGTTGAGGCCAAAAGGGTGCAATGAGAATAACCTTGCTCTTCAAGCTGGCAGCTCTCTTAAGGACTTCTGGTATTAGAGGGATCGGGGGATATACATACAGCCAGGGTGGCCAATTATGAACAAGAGCATCCCTCTGCGACTCCCCCTATGGGGGATAAGGCAAAGCAGCTGCTACACTTCTTGTTTAGGGGAGATGCAAACAGACTGCAGCAAAGCTGGCTCCACTTTTGGAAAATTATTGCCACTACTTTCTGGTTGAGGGACCATTCGTGAGGTAACCAGTTTGTCTGCTCGTGCATTGGACTTCCCTGGAATGTGCATGCTAAGAGACATCAGTTAGAAGAGATTGCCTATTGCCACACCCTTAGTGCTTCTCAATGCAGGGGGTATTGATTGGGTTCTTCCTTGTCTGTTGATGTACCAAACCACTGGCATATTGTCTGTCTGTATTGCAATCATACATGACAGAAGAACATCCTGAAAGGCTTGCAAAGCTAAAAACACTGCTCTCAACTCCAGAACATTTATATGCAAATGTGCCTTTTCGGGGGACCACATACCTTAGACTATCTTTCCCAGGTAATGCCCCCCCTCACCCCAGCTGGGAAATAACCATGGTCACTATGGCCCTGGGTTGAGAAGAGACAAATAAATGGCCCTGTAGCAGTTATTCTGACTAGGTCAACCACATTGGACCTTTCTTGCACGAGTTCATGATTCGCTAAGGGTAGCTGAAGTATCAACCACTGAGATGCCAGCACCCATTTAAGAATCCTCATGTGGAATCTAGCCAGCGGAGCAAGGGTTATTCCTGCTGCCATCGAACCTAGTGCCTGCAGGGCTTGGCAAACTGGGACTGTGGTACTGCAAAGTATCTTGTGGACTTGTGATCTTAACTCATTCACTCCAAAGCAGCTCAGAAAAAGCTGCCTGCTTAATTCCACCACAGGAACAACAGTGCAGCCTGAGCTCATTTTCAGAAAATCCATTTCTAATACCATACAGAAAACAAATGTTCATAACTCTAACTATAAGTGCTAGACTAAAAATGTAAATGTGAAAGTTGCTCAGCAGACACTGCCCTTTCCAACAGTGTAAATGCTGATGGTGTCTATCAAACTCATTATTAAATATTTGTCACGTAATGCTGATATTGTGCATATTTTTTTACCTTTTTGGAAAAGCAAAGTACAATATCTTGGTTAATGTACCATGTAGACCCATACAATTTGTATTTAATTTGTTTGTATGAATGTCAGTTTTAAAATGATGCCTTAACCATTACTGTGTGATGCTCCTTTACGGAGATATTCACAGAAATATGATTAATATATTTCTCATAACTGATAAATAAACAAAACATAATATCTCATCACCTGTAACAGACAGAGGGTACATATCAGTGTAGAAATTGCACATCTTAATGTCAGCTTCAAAATGATGTATCATTTGTGTCATCACTATGCTCCATTGCAAAGATATGGGCATAATAATGAGAAGTACTAGAAATGTATAATTTTCAAAATCCTACAAAACTAAACAAACTGCGATAGCTGTACATGTGTACACTGCACAGACAGTTCTTTTACCATATTGTAAGGAGTAACATTGTATTCAAAATGAACTATTACTTGGCACACTGGCATGCTCCCTTGCAAAGATATTTACCAAAATATGAAAAAAATCATACTTTCCATAACCTAAGTCCGAAACAAACTTTGAAATCTGTACATGTGTACAACATACAGGTACAGTTCTTTTACCATGTTGGAACTATGAATACTGTTTTCAAAATGATGTATTACGTAGCACATTCATATGCTCCCTTGCAAAGTTATGTACCAAAATATGAAAAAATTTATACTTTCCATAACCCAAGTCCAAAACAAATTTTGATATCTGTACATGTGTACAACATAGAAGCACAGTTCTTTTACCATGTTGGAACAATGAATACTGTCTTCAAAATGAGGTATTACGTAGCATATTCAGATGCTCCCTCATCATAATTTCCATAACCTGAGTCCTAAAAAAACAGATATCTGTACATGTGTACAACATTCATACCAAGTTGTTTTACCATGTAGACACATATGATTGTAAATATACACATTCTTGATGTAGCCAACATACTGCTGAATGGGTACATGTAAACAGAAAAGGCAAGGTAAGGACCACCACTCCACTAATGAACCCAGGACAGGCATGGGACTTCAGTGGCAGGCAAGGCCATCTGATCTGATAGCTGTGCTGGCTACCCACTCAGACAGCTGATACCACTACAGTCTCATGACCTCCTTCAGTGTCAGCAGTCTGCCTTCCCTATGCCTTTTCTCTTTACATGTCCATTCAGCAATGGACCTAAGGGATCAAGTTCTGTATTACTAAGCCCTTCCTGTCATATAAACTCTACACATGCCTGATAAAAGCAGAAGAAAAGAAGTACTGCATGATGGTTACTGACATATTATATTGTACGTGCTAACACTCTCCTGAAACAGTTATTTCTCAGCATCTTCACCAGCTCCTTACCACAGTTATTTGACAAACTCACAAAAATATATTGCACACAACACATTTCATAATAGAGTTTTCCTTACCATACTGGGCCTACTTGGTCATGGGTGTTTTCCATTCTTTTCACAAGCTGCATGTTACCAATCCTGCACAGCTCTCCTCACGCCATTGTGGAGGTCAGTCAAAAACAATGCAATGACCGCCTCAGTTAGGTGAACGCCATCCCTTCTGAACAGGTGAACGTCTTCTGCAGTGATGCTGTCATGACAGATTATAGATCCACCGACCCTGTGCATCATAGGTAGATGTTTGACAGATGTATTGGAAGATACATATATATATATATATATATATATATATATATATATATATATATATGTATGTCATATGCATTACCTGATTAGCTCATGTAAATTTTCCATTCTAGCCACAGGGGCAGTATTCTTTGCATTAGGTACATAAGTGGTGATGGCGCTGCAGAGGTACATACCTACTACACACACACACACACACACACACACACACACACACACACACACACACACACACACACACAGGTTTTGCATTAGCATGTTCTAATACATGTTAGTGTGGAGTGCAGAGGCATTCATTATCATTCAGTAGAAATACTTTATCATTACAATTTAGTCAAAATGGTATAACACTTGGATGTTACTGAGCCCTTCATCCTACAACCTAATTTCCATCCATGACTGACAAAGCTTGGAAACATGCCCAACTACTGAGTATAAGCAGAAGTACAGTAACAGAAGCAGAAATGTCAAACTTATCTTGTTCGTCCATGTAAGAATTAGTCACAAAAGTAGTAATTCCAGTTATCGCATCAGACCATCACTCTGGTTATATTTAGCAAATCACTGGAACCACCACGAATTGATAAAACAGACAATTTATTTGGAGAAGAACAAGCGCTTTCACGCACTTAACTAGTGCGCTTCATCAGGTTACATTAAACAAAGTTATCCCTTGTCCTTATATACAAAACATACGCCCTAATTAGCAACTAATTAGGGCAGGCAGAAGCAATCCACCACACAATATTAAGATTTAATCATTCTTTAAAAACAGTCTTATTATAAAAAGCTCCTCTGAATTTAATCAAAGGACTAAATGATATTTAGTCAGCATTAACAATATTAAAAACAACATTTCTTATGTCACAATGTTTAGGAACGCTTCTAAATCTGTAATGCTCAATCTAAAATAAAATAAAATAAAGCCAATGTCATTTCATAGGCACAGGAACTCCTTAACTTATGCCACTATATTTTACTCATTTGAATGTTACATAAAGAAGCATAAAAAGCATAAAAACATAGCCCTGACGAACAAATAAATCATTCCAATGAACATAGGTAGACTAGGAGTATATGTAAATATAGAAAAGTCATTAGTGCTCAATCTAATATAAAACCAATAAAATTTCATGGGCAACGAGGACTCCTTAATTCATATCACTAGGTTTTAACTCATTTTGATAACACATAAGGAAGCATGAAGGCATAAAAGCATACACCCAGACAAATAAATAAATCATATCAATAGAGTATGAATATATATATATATATATATATATATATATATATATATATATGAGAATGTAAATATGAATAATGAGGGAAAGGAAAAGCAAAGAAAAGGGAGGGGGGGGAAAGGGGGGGGAAGAGTGTTGGAAGGGAAACAGGGATGGGAAGAAGGAAAGAAGCTGAGGACAAGAAGGTCATGATGTATATAAAACATCAGTGGTTGTTCATAAAAGTGCAGGTCTAATGCTGAGAGCCGAATTCAGGCCGGGTTCTACGTGCGCCCTAAGGGTTAAAATCCACTTTAACTCATTCAACTCAAGTGCTCCTAATGCATCCCCTTCCCTCCTGTTAGAATATAGAATCTGCAAAACCCTAAATTTAAAAACATGCGTCGGGAAAGATTGACAATGTCTAGCTAGGACGTTTTTAGTATTTGCTTTTCTTATATCATATATATGGTTGTAGACCCGGTCCTTAAGTCTACGTGTGGTCATTCCCACATAATAGGCTTCACAGCCTTCGCACGTGGCCAGGTAGACAACATTGGTAGTGTCACAAGTGGCATAAAAATTCGGTGTGAACACCATACCTAACTCTATATTTTCATACTTCTGATCAGCCGTGATAAACTTGCAAGTACAACATTTCCTGCAAGGAAAGGTGCCCTGCTTGAACCTCACTCTTAGATCAGGGGGTACAATTTTCATTTTCTCCTTACACAGCAGCCTTTTCAAATTTAGGCAGTTGCTGCATCTAAAACTCGGTTTCTCCCCTACAATTTTCAATAGGTCTCTATTCATACTGAGTAACTTCCAGTTTTTATACAAAATATCTTTTATGTACCTAACATCATTAGTGTATCTGAGGTCATATTGTACCATGTTTCTAGCAGCTCTGGTATAATGCCCATAAAACTGTTTCTCGGAGTCTGTTCCATGGGTAGGAATAGCATTGTTTCTATAGTTCATTACTAGTTGAGAAGGGTATCCCCTATCCACAAAGCATTTCGCTTGAAAATCTAAAAGAGTATTGCCATCATCTACATTATTACATAATCTAACTACCCTGGCCATCTGGTTTTTTACTACATTGGGAAAAATATGCCTTGGGTGCATACTCTCATGATGGAGTATCCCATTCCTCCAACAAGGTTTTCTATATAAGGAGGTTGTGATCTTATTCAAATCATTCTTGATTATGGTTACATCAAGATAGTTAACTCTGGTAAAAGAGAACTCATATGTGAACTCCAAAAAGGACGTGGTTGATCCCATGTAGTTAACAAAATCATTCAGGGATTTGACACTACCATTCCAAAAAAGGAGGATATCATCCACAAATCGCCTGTATAAAACAGCATTAGCTCTAAAACTCTCATCATTGAAAATATACAGCTTCTCCCATTGGTAAATTGCTAGATTAGCATAGGCATTAGCACAGGGGGTGCCCATGGCTACCCCCCATGTTTGCCTATACACTTTATCTTGGAACATAAAGATATTATTACTGAGTATCAAATCCAGCAAAGTGCAAACAGTCATCTGGTCGTTATTATTCATGTTATCACATTCAGTTAAACAACTCCTGATAGCCTCAATGCCAAATTCGTTAGGTATGCTGGTAAAAAGAGTTTTTATATCTAACGTAACCATCAGGGTATCAGACCTTATATTTTCAAGCAAGGAAGCATCCTTGAGGTCCTCCAACAGGTTAAAAGAATTCTTCAAGATAGTGGGTATGACCCCTACCAATGGGCCTATTTTTGATTGTACATATTGAGAAGCATGTTCAGTAACCCAGAGTTTCCCAGAAACTATCGGTCGTAAGGGCGGGGGGTAAACCCCTTTGTGTACCTTAGGGAGTCCTTTGATTACAGGAATCAATGGGGCTTCAATGGTTAGAAACTCATATAGCCACTTGTCAACACATCTAGACATTAAAAGATCATATAAAGTATCATGCACGTTTCTAATAGAGTTTACTTCAGCTTTGCATATTTGGGAATAAGCCATATTGTCTCCCAGCATCTCATCCATCAGATTATAAAAACCAACATCCATAATTACAACACCCCCCCTTTGTCGGCTGGTCTAAAAACCAGACTATTATCATCACATAAAGAATTAAGGCCATGTTTCTGTGCAGCATTCATATTGACAAAAAGTCTTTTATGTTTCTTTTCTTTGTAATATAGATAAAAATCATGTTCACAAGCTCGTTGAAAACATTCAACTGAGCCTGGTAATGGCGGCACAAAAGTACTCTTTCTTTTTAACGCTGTTATGTTGTATACAAACTCATCGTTAACAGAGTCTTTATATAAAAGTTTAAGAGCCACTTTTCTGGTGAACTTGCGGAGCATGATAAGAGTATCAGACAACTCACTCCCTCTAGAGGGAATGAATGAAAGGCCCATGTTCAAGACAGAGCATTCTGCTTCAGTTAAAACTCTAGATGACACATTAAAAAATAAAGTGTTTAGTACTTCTTCCTTCTGGAATCTCGGTTCTCGCCCGATAGCTTGCGTTTGCCCCGTCCTCTGTTCGTCGAGCGCGTTTGCGCCCGGTGCTTGTAGGGTAGCGGGAAGTTTAAAGCAGTCGCTACTCCTGAATCAGTGTTCAAATGGTGACCACCATCCTTAGGTCTTGCTCCTGCCGTCACTGTCATTTTTAAACACTGTTGATTACAAGGTATTGAAGAGGTAGACAAAGCAATATCCACCTCAGATTGAGCAGAGGTAGAAGTAATGTTATTGGATGCATTACTCACCAATTCAGTTATATTGGTCGCACTGGTCGTGCTATTTTGAATTAAGTTAGTTTGTTCACTGATCTCTCCTGAAGCAACCGTTTCATTAAACCTCGGCCACATAAAAATGTGGCCGGATTGGAAGTCATTACAATCCCGCTTAAGCTTCCTAAGCTTAATTTGTTCTAGTTTGTTACTATAAAACATTAGTTGCTTCAACATGTTGTTCAGTTTAGACACACAAAAGTCACTCTTAAATAATGAAGTCATATTCTAGTGCTCACCTTCAACTTTAGTGATGAGATCATTCTCTATGGGCTGGAAGTAGTCAATAAGTAATCTAATATAGTTGTTACCAAGATCAATGTTCAATTGTTGCCACCTCCGTAGGAGCTCTGGGTGAGCATCTCCATAGCTCGGCATGCAGAGGACGCGCATGCCTCGCGGAATAACTTTAAAATGCAGGCACGCCTCTAGGTGTTTTCTCTGCCAAATAAGCCTATAAAGCTTATAGAGATCATTTTCTAAAGTCCTTAACGCCCCATAGAATTCTTGTAAATTCTCAGCATTTGAAGTTGCAGCTGTTGGAAAGTTACCTTTAGCATCAAAATTCAAGAGGGAATTTTCCTGTTGATGGAATAGCTCATTCCAGTTATCAGCATCACCAGCACCTCCAGGATTATAATCGAGTTCAATATTCGGCATTTCCATCGTGTGTCGGTCAACCAGGAGAAAAAACAGGAAGGCAAATACTAATAGCACCAAACCCAGTACGACCATCCAAAGGTTACCAGCGAATGAAGACAAGCAGGAATATTTAGCAAATCACTGGAACCACCACGAATTGATAAAACAGACAATTTATTTGGAGAAGAATAAGCGCTTTCACGCACTTAACTAGTGCGCTTCATCAGGTTACATTAAACAAAGTTATCCCTTGTCCTTATATACAAAACATACGCCCTAATTAGCAACTAATTAGGGCAGGCAGAAGCAATCCACCACACAATATTAAGATTTAATCATTCTTTAAAAACAGTCTTATTATAAAAAGCTCCTCTGAATTTAATCAAAGGACTAAATGATATTTAGTCAGCATTAACAATATTAAAAACAACATTTCTTATGTCACAATGTTTAGGAATGCTTCTAAATCTGTAATGCTCAATCTAAAATAAAATAAAGCCAATGTCATTTCATAGGCACAGGAACTCCTTAACTTATGCCACTATATTTTACTCATTTGAATGTTACATAAAGAAGCATAAAAAGCATAAAAACATAGCCCTGACGAACAAATAAATCATTCCAATGAACATAGGTAGACTAGGAGTATATGTAAATATGGAAAAGTCATTAGTGCTCAATCTAATATAAAACCAATAAAATTTCATGGGCAACGAGGACTCCTTAATTCATATCACTAGGTTTTAACTCATTTTGATAACACATAAGGAAGCATGAAGGCATAAAAGCATACACCCAGACAAACCATCACTCTGGTTATAATAAGACCCATCAGTTTTCCTCAATGCAGTATCTGCATATTGTTAACAGATAATAAATTATTCTTGAAAGCTGAATACATAAACAAAAAATTACAATAACCATCACTGAAACCGGAGCTATAGATAACCTATACTTGTTATATCGTATCTGTATTACGATCTTCAGTACTCTGACCATGTATGCACAAGCACTTCCCTGGTACACAAATTAATTATTTCCCCTACCAACATTTTTATTACTACATGTTATACATGTCCCTAAATGAAACATTCACCCAAATGACCAATTCAGGAAAATGTTGAGATATGCACAATCACCGACATTACATATATATATATATATATATATATATATATATATATATATATATATATATATATATATATGCTCGTGACCAATGCATATATGTGCACGTACATTATGTACATACATATATATCCATATACACACACACATATATATATATATATATATATATATATATATATATATATGTATATATATACAGCAAGAAAAAAATCAGGGGTTTAGGAAAGTAGGCAGTTGATGAAGAATGAGGGGGATTGCTTGCAATGACTCCATGCAGAGAAAAAACACAACATGGCTTGTGCATTCATCAAAGTGATAACGACTTCTACTTATGTAAACAGTGACATCAGCTGTGACTTTTCCCAGAAAAATGATAATGACTAACTGCTATATTGTAAATGCACGTATTGCTAATGTGCTAATGACCTTCCTTTCATTACTCCAAAGGCATGCATGCTGAGGCACAGGTGATAATTGCTGCACATAACCTGTTGAGTAGGCATTCATTATATTACCTTGTGCAGCTGTTATGTAACACAGACTCAGTATCATCAGTAAGGAGAAGACCTGAGTAATTTAGTCAAACAGTATAACATTTAGATATTTTGCTCTTGCCACCCCCATAGTGCCTTTTTTAGGCAAGGCTCAAAAGACAAACCCACTGCCGTAAATAGCACAAGTAACAAAAAACTGAGGTTAATGCTACTCAATGCCAGACGTCTAAACCTCAAAATTCACACACTCGAGGTACTCCTCAGTATGGAGAAAATCGATATATGTGCAGTAACAGATGCCTGGTTTAAGGCTCCAGAGAGCACCCCAGCACTACCAAGCTACAACTCATATCATACATTTCGGCCACAAAACCCACACTGAAATACAAAAGGTGGGGGCATATCCATATTCATCAAGGATAGACACACCTCCAGGTTAGTGGCACAGCACGATGCTTCAGAGATCATCCACGTGCAACTAACAATGGGCAAAACTGCAATTCAAATTGTAGCTTGTTACAGATCACCCACCACGTCCCAGGACCCCCATTCTGCGTTTCTGAAAACACTGGGAAACATAAAGGTCCTACCAAACACCCTAATATTGAGTGATTTCAATTACCCAAACATTAACTGGGAGAACTACTCAAGTACCAACTCCCTTGCCCAACATTTCCTAGAATTTATACACTCAAAATGCCCTGGATCAACTGGTCAACACCCCCAACAGAGGTGACAACATATTACACTTGGTCATCACCAACATGGGTGACCGGTGTTCGACACCGGAGGTCAACCCCTTGCTGGTTGGATCTGACCATAAACTAATCACTCTGGATATCCACATTCTGCCCCCACCCCTGGTCAAAGAAACCTGCGTGATAAACTTTTCAAAAGCAAATTTCACACTACTTAAGATCAAGGTGGAAAGTTTCAAAGCCCCCATTCTAAAGGATAATGCTACCCAAGCTGCAAAATCTTTTACTAATGCACTCTATGGGCACCTACAAGAATGCATGGATCATGCTATCTCAAGCAAAACCAAGACTCACTCCTCCAAGAAAAGGAAACCAGTCTGGTGGACCTGCCATAAACATGCTATACAATAGGAGGAAACTAGTACAGAAAAGAGTAAAATCCCAAGAAGGGAAGACATCCCTGATCAGTATCAGCAAGAAACTACGATCCCTCATAAAATCATTCAAGGCTATCTTCGAAAGAAAAATTGCCAAGGACCCCAAAGATAACCACAAGGCATTCTTTATCTATGTCAAGAATCTAAGTGACAATTCTCAGATCTGCTTGTAGTTAGTGCATAATGGCACAAAATACACTGAACCAACCGATATCGCCAACATCCTGGCAGACAGGTTCAGTGCAAACTTCACCCCCCTCTCACCCTCAAAAGGACTCATAACCATACCAGAACAATGTAGTGCCCCTGAAATCACAAACAGTCGGGTTAAAGCAGCCCTCTCCAAAGCCAAAAACACAGCATCAATGGAACTGGACAGTGTCCCAGGCTGCGTCCTACACAAGCTCAAAGATGAACTAACCCCACACAAACACAATGCTCAAACAGCCTCTCCACAGGCTACGTGCCCATAGAGTGGCACACAGCAACGGTTATTCCTCTCCACAAAGGTGGAGCCACAACAGACCCCGGAAACTATCGCCCTATAAGCCTGAGTAGCAAAGCTATGGAGCACATCATTATGGATCTCATTAACAGAGACATTGGGAACCTCCAAACACTGGACCCTACCCAGTTCATCTTTGTTAAGGGCAGATCATGCCTCTTAAACCTGGTGGACTTTTGAGACAGCTACAAAGGCTATAGACAAGGGAAAGGTGGTCCACACAACCTACCTAGACCTTGCAAAGGCCTTCGACACCATTCCCCATTCTGGTATTATAGACAAGCTCACCAGCCTGAACATAAACCCCTACATCACAAGATGGGCTGCCAACTAGCTCATGGATAGAACCCACATGGTAAGAGTTGCGGGAGCTAGTTCTGACTCTAAACCGGTTACAAGTGGCATTCCCCAAGGCTCAGTCCTAGGACCCCTCCTGTTCGGCATATACTTTTCAGAGGTACAGTCAAGCACAGGAGGACTATGGCTGACCAAGTTCACAGACGACTGCAAACTAGGGATTATAACTGACTCTCCGGCTGACACAGACATCCTCCAAAAGGGTCTCACTAAGATAGATACCTGGTGTCAAAACCATGGCCTCAAGCTAAATGCCAAAAGGTGCATAGTCATCCCCTTTGGAAAAAACAAAGTACGCACAAACTACCACACAGGTAGTAGCCCCCTAAATACGGAAGATGTAATACGGGATCTGGGGACCCAAGTAGACAGTAATCTCTCCTTTGATAATCACATTGCCAAAGTGGCTAGAAAATCCTTCTATGTGGCTCACCTAATCGCAAAAGAGGTCATTGTGCCCCTCTATGCATCACTCAGACCCATCATTGAGTACAACACCCCATTTGGAATGTACCTTACAAGACACCTGCAACAGCTGGAAAGACCACAGAAGTACCTCACCAAGAGGATCACTGGCCTCAAACAGATGTCCTATGCAGCTCGACTGAAGAAACTCCAGCTGTACTCGGTTGCATACCACCTACTCAGAGGTGATCTCTGCCTGACATACAAGGCCATGTCCAACCCAGAATAGATGGACATGCTCCACCTAAAGAAAACCATATCCCCTTGAGCCACACACTCTAGAGATCTAAACCTCACCACAACAATAAACAGGCCATGCTGGAGGGATAGAGTCCTGTCTCAGAGACTTCCCATGCTCTGGAACAAGATTCCAAACTACATTAAGCAGAGCTCCTCGCTAACACTCGTCCAGAGAAACCTTGATGAGTAGATGGAAACAGAAGGTTTACCCCGGGATCACTTCAATGGCTCTGCTGGACAGAGGCACAGAGAACTAATCAAAGGGGGCGGCGAAAGCCAACCCATTCCGGCTAGGCTTATAAATGCCTTTGAGCAGACACCCTAGTACCTACATATGAACCTATGAACCTATTACTGAGCCCTTCTTCCCACCTAAATTCCACACATGACTGACAAAGCCAGGAGAAATGCACCAAAAATATGGTAGCTCCATGCTGTCAGTAGTCACCTAGTGATAACCTTTATCTCACACAGGCAGAATAATCACAAATAGAATAATACAAGCAGAAGTGATGTAACCCAATGTAATTTGCAGACTGACTTTCTATATGTCCCCAGTAACCCCTCCAGTTGTTTGCATTCTGTATGCACAGGCACCAAAATGACACAAACTGGCCCAGCAGTCACTTCAGCAGTGAGACCATGTATGCACAAGCACTTTCCTGATACACAATGGATTACTACCCCAAGCAACATCCTCATAATTATGTCCAGGTATACATGCACCCAAAATGAAATGTTTCCACAAACATGTCTTCGGTAACATTTCCTAGTTGTGCAACCACCAGCATAAACACTTCACCCAAGCAACACCTTCAGTAGAATGTTGAGGTATGCACAATGTCCAAAATTAAATGCTTCCCCAAACAAAACGTCTGTAAGACTTGCTAGTAGTAAACCATCAAAAAGATGCATTCACCATGCAAGCCCTTCAATATAATGTATGCACAGGCACCAGAATGAAAGATTTCTCCAAAATTAGAAGTTATGTACCTACCATAACGTTCCATGTTAGTTGTCTTCTCTCGCCTTCTTTCTTGCTGGATGGGTTCGGAGCCGATCCTCGGCTCCGACTCGGCACTTGCTTTAGCTCGAGAACTCCTTTTACCAGCTCGAGGCAACCCTATATCCCATGATGCAAGGCGGAACTACCTCAGATCTCGTTTGGTAGCTAATCTACCCTTCTAAAGACTATCCTAACATAATTAGGAACACAAGTTCCTAATAGAAGTCCTCATATGAAGGCTCCGGAGGAAACAACCTAATAGGAACTCTTCAAGATCTGTCCAGGCCAGGGGGAAGGAGGGAGGGCCTTAAGAAAGAAGGCGAGAAGACAACTAACATGGAACGTTATGGTAGGTACATAACTTCTAAATGTTAAGTTGTCAATCTCGCCTTCATTCTTGCTGGATGGGACCGCGTCCCTAGCACCTTTATCCCGGGTGGCTCAATACAACAGACTCTTGAGAACTGTGGAACCAAAACTGGCCCTATCTCTGGAGGCCAAGTCCAACTTGTAATGAGAGACAAAGGTATGGGGCGTAGCCCAAGTAGCTGCTGCACAAATGGTATCAATGGGTAGTCTATCCTGAAAAGCTGCAGAAGTGGATAGACTCCTGGTTGAGTGTGCTTTTGGCTTAGAAGATAGCTGTTTGCCCCTGAGAGAGTACACATAGGAAATAGTGGAAGTCAACCATCTGGATAAGGTCACTTTAGATACTGGAAGACCTATCCTGTTTTCTGCATAGGAGACAAATAATTGGTCCGATTTTCTGAATTGTTTAGTTCTATGCAAATAGTACCTGAGCTGACGATGGACATCCAAAAATGCAGTTTCTGTTCAGCTCTGTCGGAATAGTTTGGGAAAAAGACTGGTAGGTCTATAGATTGGTTAATGTTGGTTTGAGATACGACTTTGGGGAGAAAGGAAGGGTTGGTTCTTAATGATACCCTGTCCTTATGAAAAACCAAATAAGGGGAACGAATGCAGAGAGCTTGAATCTCGGAAACCCTTCTTGCAGAAGTGACAGCCAGTAAAAATATAGTTTTCCAGGTCAATAACTTCAAAGAACATGAAGCAGACGGTTCGAAGGGAGGTAGTATCAAGGATGCCAACATTAAGTTTAGATCCCATTGCGGAGGAGGATGCTTTATAGGTGGTTTTCGGAGGAAAACTCCTCTCAGAAAGGCCTTGCATAACCTATGAGACATAATGTTATTGTCATGCAGGCCAACATGATACTTAGAAATAGCAGCCAGTTGTACTTTGACTGTAGATGACGAGGATCCTGAATGAAAAACCTCCGCCAGGAAATCTAAAACCGAATGTACGGGAGCAGTAAAGGGGTCAATATTTCTGGAATTCGCCCAAATAGAAAAACGTCGCCACTTGCTAGCATAAACAGTCCTAGTGGACGACTTCAAGGAAGAGACTAAAATGTCTCTGACTGAGTCGAAATCATCGGTAGCCTGGCTAGGGTAGGAAGTGGAGCAACCAAGCAGTGAGGTTGAGAGAATGAATGGCCCGGTGCTGCTGACCCGATTGGTGGATCAAGAGATCCGTAACTGGGTCCAGATGCCAGGGCTGCACCAGAAGGTGACGATGCAGAGACGGAAACCAAATTTGTCGAGGCCAATATGGGGCAATGAGGATCAACTTGGCTCTCAAAACGGTGGCTTTCTGAATGACTTGTGGAATCAAGGGAAAAGGAGGAAAAGCGTACAGAAGTCCCCGGGGCCAATCCTGGGTTAGAGAGTCTCTCAGAGGTTGGCCTGGAAGGGGAAAGAGAGTGAAGAAATCGGGGCACTTGTTGTTTTGAGGAGTAGCAAAAAGATCGCAACAAGGAGTGCCCCACTTCAGAAAAATCTGATCCACTACAGATTGATTGAGACCACTTGTGAGGCATCAGAATGGATCTGCTCAGCCTGTCCGCTAATAGGTTGGACCTACCGGGGATGTGCGTTGCTATCAGAAACCGCTGAGAAGAGATCGCCCACTGCCAAAGTCTGAGAGCTTCTCGACATAACGGATAGGACCTGGTCCCGCCCTGCTTGTTGATGTACCAGACTACGGACATGTTGTCCGTCTGTACTGCAATAGTCCCCGTGGGAAGAAAGTTGTTGAGGGCTTGCAACATTAAAAGCACTGCTCTCATCTCCAGGACATTTATGTGCAGATGGTATTCTATGGGTTGCCACGTCCGTGGACCATCCTGCCCGATAATGCCCCCCACCCGATCAGAGAGGCATCCGTAGTGACTGTGGCAACTGGAGGAGGGGAATAAAGGGTCGGCCCTGATGAAGAAGAGGGAAGATATCCACCAGTTCAGATGAGCTCGGCACGACTGTGTTACCAAGACTTCGTGCCTCATCGGGAGACTGTGGTACGACCACTGCGTAAATAGCATCCACTGCAGAAGACGCATGTGGAAGCGAGCCAGTGGTAGAAGAACAATGGCCGCAGCCATAAGACCTAGAACCTTCAGTATAAATCTGGCTTTGATCTTGTTGCTTTGCAAAAGAAGCCGAGCAATTTTGGATGTCCAGAATTCTTTGATCTGTTAGTCTGGCTAACATTTTGACGGTGTTTAATTCTGCGCCTATAAAGGTGATAGATTGGCAAGGCAGCAGAGAAGATTTTTTGAAATTTACTGAAATTCCCAAACTCCTGCAAAGCTGTAGAGTGTAGTTTCTGGACTGAAGAAGCTGACACTTGGTGGTGGCGGAGAGGAGCCAGTCGTCCAAATAGGGAAACACCTGGAATCCTCGACGTCTCAGATGAGCTGTGACCACTGCCATGCATTTGGTAAACACTCTGGGGGCTGAAGTGAGGCCAAAGGGCAGGGCTCTGAATTGGTAATGACTGGTCCCTAGCCGAAAGCGGAGAAACCTTCTGGAGCGTCTGTGAATCTTTATGTGATAGTACGCATCCTGAAGGTCTATAGAGCACATCCAGTTGCCCTTGCCCAGAAAGGGCAGAATGGACTGAAGCGTGACCATCCGGAATCTTGCCTTCTTGACAAATCTGTTCAGATTGCTCAGGTCTAATATTGGTCTCCAATCTCCCGTCCTTTTGGGGACCAAAAAGAATCTCGAGTAGACGCCGGATCCTACCTGGTCTGCTGGCACAGTCTGGACGGCTCTTTTTTCTAGGAGCTTTGAAACCTCCTGTTCTGCCAAATCCCTTTGACCGGGTGAGATGTCTGGAAGGGATTGTAGAGGTACGGGAAACCTTTCGAAGGGGATTTTGTAACCCTCAGATATGATCGACTGTACCCACATCTCTTGAGATAGGGATTGCCAGGTTACTGGGTACAGCGAAATCCTTCCCCCGACTGCCTCCAAGAAAGGACAGTCGGGCAACACCTCAGGGATGCTGAAAGGGCTTCTCAGGAAGAGACTCCCTGTTGCCCTGGTTCTGAGGACCCCCCCTGCCTCCAGGGCGGCGTATATTATTGTTACCCCCTCTGCCTCTGGGGGTAAACTGACCACGTGTGTCCGGTGTAGCTCCTTGGGCTTTACGGAACCACATCTTCCCCCCCTTCTGACCCTTGGGGTATGGTCTAGGAGGAGTGGAAAACTGGACTCCAACGGCAGAAAGAGTCTTACCGTCCTGCTCACACCTGGTCAAGGTATCCTTCACCTGAGGTCCGAACAAAGCCGAACCATCAAAGGGGGTATTAGTGAAGGACACCTTAAAGGGGTCCGCAAAATTACAAAGCCGCATCCAGGCTTGGCGTCTAAGAGCAACCCCTGTGCCTGCGGCCCTGCTCGCTCCATCGGCCGCATAGGATATGAGCCGCATGGAGGAGTTAGATATGGAATTCAGGATAGCAAGCTGAGAGGCAATCTTTTCCTGAGCCCCAGCAGCAGATGGATCCTGGACTACTTCTCCCAGTTCCTTGAGAACATCTCGTTGAAGCCTGGTGAAGTGACAAAGATAATTCAGCGAACGCATAGCAAAGGTCGCTGAAGAAAACATCCGCTTTCCATACCTGTCCATGGTCCTAGAGTCCTTATTAGGAGGATGGACAGGTACTGAAGGATCCGCCAGTTCCTTCTTAGTGGCAGCCGCCACCACCATAGCATCCACCGAGACACCCTTGGAAAGGAACTGTTTGTCGAAGGGGCCGTAATGAATTTGGATGGTCTTCTGGGGACAGGTTCCACAGAATCTGGAGCGCCACGCCTTCGAGCCACTACTTGCATAAGTGGGTCGAAGGCGGAGACACCCAGGAGGTGGAGGGTCAGGATCCAAAGCCTCCAGGTATACCGACTCATCCTCGGAGGGGTCAATGGAGGGCCAATTCCCCTCTGTTTGAGGAGCTCAAGGATGTCTGAAAAGGAGACATCCTCAGAGGGGACCGTGGGAACCCTCCGACTCATCTAAGTCGGTATCAGATGTAGTAGACTCAGGGAGTCTGTGTGTTTCCTCTTACCGTCCTCTTCCGAGGGGGTTCGCCTGCAGGGTCAGGAGAAACGCCGGAAGAGGAGGAAATTCCCGGTGGGGAAACCTGGGGCGATGGATCCCTGGGCCTGAGAGCAAGAGGCTGGCAAGAGGCGTCTGCAGGCACTGATGAGGGAGGAGCTAGAGGGATGGACCGTTGACCAGGCTCAGAGGCCAGGACACTCTTCATCACCTCAAAGGCTCCTCTCCCCGGGAGGCCGGAACACACCCGCTCCGAAGAAACAGGAATGGCCGGCTCCAAAGAGAGAGAAGGCTCCGAGGCCGATGTCGGCGCCGAGCTTACCAAAGCCGAAGCCCCGAGAGGGAGAGCGGGGTCGGACAAGGGTCCGATGCCACTAGCCCCCTCGGAGCCGACAGTGGAAACCCGATGACTGGATCCCTCCAAGGAAGGTCTCAAGGAGGAGATCGGAGCAGAGGATGACGGAGCCGAAGGATATCGGCTCCGGCATCGAAACAGTCGCTGTCCCGAGAAGCTCCGGCTCCGAACTGCGGTGTGGAGTCGGAGGAGGAAGTTCAAGGATTGGGGCTATAGCCGAAGTCTGTTGAGACGGGCTATGGAGCATTTGGGCCAGTGCCTGAGACTTCAACAGCCTGCTTACCACCCTCTCTAAATCGTGGTCAGACAGCCTGGAAGATCTCGAAGATCGGCTCCGATGGCTCCGCTCCGACAAAAGAGGAGACCCTGGAGCCGAGTGGATACTCAGTATAGAAGGGGACCGAGATCTCTTACGGGTCGAAGCCATCGGAGCCGAAGTCCCTTGAACTCCAGATGGAGCCGAGGATATCTCGGCTCCGATGCTGGATAAAGTGTCGGCTCCAGCCGGAGCCGACAAGGCCACAGTAGTCCGGGTATCGGAGCCGGTCGGCGCCGAACCCACTACTTGAACAGAAAATGTATCGGCCCCAGCCGGAGCCGATGTCGGCTCCGACGGAGCCGGAGCCACCGGAGGAGGCTTGGACACTGTAGCCTGAGCCTTCGGTGGCTTAGGAGGTTTTCCTGACCCTAATTTAGGAGGAGAACCTTCTGGCTTAAGTAAGCCTCGGAGGATGAGCTTATTCCTCCTTTCCTGCAGGACTCTCTGGCTAAAAGCATGACACAAAGCACAGGAGTCCTGCAGGTGCAAAGGCCCCAGGCAATAAACACAAGAAGTGTGACCGTCTGTCAGAGACATTTTCTGACAGCACTGGTCACACTTCTTGAAGCCTGAGACCTTGCCTTCTTTTGACATCCTAGGAGGATGGAAACACAAACAATCCCAACAAACACACAAATTAATCCCTTACACAAACACACAGGAAGGGAATAACCAATGGGGAATTAGGCCTGACTAAAAACTTTAGATTAAAGATTATAAAAAGTTTGAAAAAAAGGGAATAGGGTGGGCCTGTAACTAACTACAGACTAAACTGACACTAAAAGGGAAAAATAAACCCCTAACTAATCTTTTTCTTATTTCACAAAGAAAAAACTTACCTCAGCTGGTAAAGGAGACCTCTTTCGCTAAGCGGCAAACGAGATCTGAGGTAGTTCCGCCTTGCATCATGGGATATAGGGTTGCCTCGAGCTGGTAAAAGGAGTTCTCGAGCTAAAGCAAGTGCCGAGTCGGAGCCGAGGATCGGCTCCGAACCCATCCAGCAAGAATGAAGGCGAGATTGACAACTTAACATCAACCATTCAGTAATATTTGCTGGTATGTACAAGCACCAAAATGAAAAATTCAGAAACGAACATCGAATGTGCAGGTGGGAAATTGCATCACATTATCTGTTGAGTAGACATGCATCATATTCCTTATACAGATGCATTATAAGACAGAGTCATTACTATCTGTTAGGACTAAGACCAGTGTAATTAAGTCAAAGTAGTACAGCAGTTATATCTTACTAACCATTGTATATACCATGGAACCCAGTGAAGACAGTACACTGGAGAAGCTCTGGGACAACAGTGATGTTGCAATGAACTGGACGTCCCTCCAAAATTGATGAAAAGACAAGACAAACACTGGTCATGGAGGCTGCCAAGAGATCTACAACAACAAATCCACTTTGCACTCACCCCCCCCCCCGCCCCTTGACAGGCACACTCATCTGACCCTGCCAGCTATGTCAGTCATCTGAGAAGCTAGTGAACAATAAGTCTCTTAACAAAATTACTAGTTCTCCCAATATGCAGCCTGTCAGTAAGTAATTATATAGCAATAACCCACGCCTGGGTGTGGGTAATGCGGGATTTACCCATGGTTGGCGTGGTTTGGACCCGAGGGCATGCCTACATCAGAGCTGTGGCCAAAAGCAATGGAGAAAGCAAGATCTCCGTTGCTTTTTTACTGTTTCGCTATGTTAAATGGGTTTAACATAGCGAGACAGCTTTAAAATAAGCAACGGAGATGTCTGTTGCTTATTTTAAAGTTGTTCATAGTTAAACCCATTTAACATAGCGAAACAGTAAAAAGCAACGGAGATCTTGCGTTTTCCGTTGCTTTTTTTTTTTTAAACCTGTCTCGCTATGTTAAATGGGTTTAACTTAATCTCCGTTGCTTATTTTAAAGCTGTCTCACTATGTTAAACCCATTTAACATAGCGAGATAGGTTTTAAAAAAAAGCAACGGAGAAAGCAAGATCTCCGTTGCTTTTTACACACTGTGTCGCTATGTTAAAGGAGTTTAACATAGCGAGACAGCTTTAAAAAAAGCAACGGAGATCTCCGTTGCTTTTTTTAAACCTGTGTCGCTATGTTAAACTCTTTTAACATAGCGAGACAGTGTTTTAAAAAAAGACTTATACTAATGGAAAAAGTCCGTGCGACCGGACCTTTTTCCATTAGTATAAGTCGATTTACAACGTGCACGCTGGCCAATCAGCATGCACGTTTTGGAATATTAATGGGGGGGTCATGGTATAATATCAAGTAACCCAAACAGCCAAATACACAAGTACTTGCTGCTATTCTTGCTACATTCAGTTCTCTAGGCTATAATTTACGTAACCCCTTTCTAAAACCCCACCTTGCACCAAAATATATGCCAGCATTTTGAAAGGCACAAATCCCAATACAATAATGTCACAAATCAAAAAATTATGACACTATTTCAGCAAACTCTATTCTGTAACCCAGTTTTAATGTTTTTCTGTAAAATTAAGCTACATATACATAAAGAGTACAAACGTGTAACCAGCAGAAAGTCCCCCATCAAATTTTGTTGTGAAATACAAGGACTTACAACCTCTTATATCATTTAACTTCTTATGCAGAAACTGAAAGAGCATTACTTTGGAAACAGCACTATAACTTACGGTACAAATGATGTTCTCCACTGCTTCTTCCAAATGTATGCATTCAACCTATGCTGTAGGCGCCCTGAATACAGAGGGTGAACAAGGATCCATGCTAAATCCCCTTTTCTCACATTTTGTTAAAACTTACACTAAAATGTTCAGTGCTAAATCTCACTTTATGTGCAAAGGATATATTAATCCTACAAACTCACATACAGTTCTATGAGAATATCTACAGACAAGTTTCAAAACTTTGTCAATGGTCAGTTAGCAACAAGCTAAGGCTAAACCCAGCAAAAATGAAATGTAATGTTATTGGACTTACCCCAAAATTACCTGATATACTTAATATTTTACTGAGTGACCCAGAAGGCACTGAATACAAATTAGGTTCACTTTCACACACACCCCATAGAGACTATATTACAAACAAGGTACTTAACATAGATTAAACCCTTGCTAAATTTCAAATCTACTTTTTCTGCAGCCAGGAAAGATATTGACAAGAATGTTTTCCTACTTAAATTTGAATATCGCTTGCCTTTACTTGATACTCTACCTACAGTACATGTAAAATACAGACTGCTGAAAAGAAGCACTTCAGATCCGTCTTAACTGCATACACACCACTACGACCTTAAGAGTCCCACTGGCTGCCTGTTAATGACAGCATTATTTCTGTTCATCTGTTTGTTTTTAAAATCCTAAAATTGGGATACTGCCCACCTTTATGATCAAAACTGCAATTAGGGAGCACACATTTTTATGTTTTATTTTACTTATTTTACATTTTTTTACCAGCTGGAGGCACAGTCCACGATCTAAACCAGAACAAACATTCCTTACAGACACGACCGAGGATTGTACAACTAAGAAAGCAGCTTGTAAGAGGCATCAACCAAAAGCAACTAAAAGCAACGCTAACGATCGCCAACGATTGTGTTTATAAAAAGAAGAATTTTAGGTTTTAATATTTTAACTGTGAATAATCGATTTCACCTAATGACGTCAGAGTGCCGACAATACGTCAGAGAGTACAAAATAGAAATGTCTGGTTCCAGAGAGACCATACTGCCCTCTGGTTCACATTTAACATTTTATGTTACTTATTTATTTTTTGTTTTCTGGCTTATTAATCAAGTAGACAGATTGATTCAACTGGCTCTCATAAGTCAAGCACTGGTTTACAGGCAAATGTATAAATGCAGCCATCGGGTAACAAAACTAATCTGCTACAAACTACAATTAGAAATATGATGGCTCTTTTAATAATTACGTTTATGGCAATGAAGGAAAAAAGTATTAAGAATCTATAAATCAGAATTGCACAGCTGCCTCTGCCTGTAATTGTATGCGTTTTTTTTTTAATATTTACATACCCATGCCAGTAGAATACTGTCTTATCTCCTATTAAGATAATGCACTTCCATTTCCATTCTGTGCAATGCTCGCTGAAAGCAGTTCACAAGTAGTGTGTGCAATGATTCTTGCTTCTTGATGCGGTGGTGAAGCTTAATTTGAAAGTTTGATCTCAGAAGACAGTGCATAATTAAAACTTTAATTTCAAACTGAGATTAAAAAAGAAATGTCTGGCTTCACTCTACTCCTATTAAAAACCCGAGTGATTGTTACACACTACACCACTCATTCCACACATTTCTACAAAACAACAACACACTTCGGAACTCCAACATTTTGAACATGACATCAATGTAATCAAACATTTACCAATGTGTTACAATATCTTTTACCTACACGGTACAAAAGCAGAGTGGTAGCTTGGATTGCAAGAATCCGATTGGCTGCCACCACTTGCTTCCTGCAATACAAACAGAATCGGCTTGCTGTGATCTCAAGCAGATACACAGTGCACGGCAAGCCGATTTTCTCATACATTTTACATATAAACATGATGTTACTCCACAATGAAAATTAAGTTGAGAAGGTACTTGACAAAGTTCAGGTACTTTTTCAACTTAATTTGTAACAGTAGAGCTAAATCTTTAATACAAAGTTAATGGCGCTTGTGGAAGGCAATTGGGTGGAACAGCATACCTTTTCATGCATCTCAGAGAGAGCTTGGATGCAAGCACAAAGACGCCCTGAGAAGGTACTCGGGGTTAATGAGTTAAAGGTTGAACTCTGGAAAGAGGAAGGGAGGCTACTGTTGATCTTGTGTCGAGTAGCACTCCTATGAACTCTGTAGTTTGAGTTGGTTGAAGACATGATTTTTCAAAATTTATGGTTATGCCTACCTGTGCACAAGTATGAATTATTTCTTCTCTTGCTATGATGAGCTGATACCTGGTCAGGGTGGAGATGAGGCAGTCATCTAATAAGAAAACACCAGGAATCCATGCCGTCTCAAGTGAGCTGCTTCCACTGCCATGCATTTGGTGAACACCCTGGGGGCTGAGGTGAGACCAAAGGACAGTGCTCTGAACTTGTAAAGACTGGCGCCCACCTGGAAGTATAAGAATTTCCTGGATCATCTGTTAATTTTTATACGACAGTATGCATCCCGGAGATCTACTGAGCTGGTCCAGTCAGCCTTTTCCAAAAACGGAAGAATGGAATGAACCGTGACCATCCAGAATTTTGTCTTCTGAGCAAAGCTGCAGAGATTGTGGAGATCTAGAACTCGCTTCCAGTCCCCTGTTTTCTTTGGCACTAAAAAATCTTGAGTAAGTTCCAGATCCTTTCTGGTCTGTGGGGACCTCATGGAGGACTCCTTTGTTTGGCAGCTTTTGTACTAGAATAGCTGCTTGTTCCCTCTGACTGGGTGGAGCATCAGAGATTTTCCTGGAAATGAGACTAATAACGGAAAATGGAATTATATATCCTCTGAATACGATCCTCTGCAACCAAGTATCTTTTGTTATTTTTAGCCAGGCTCTCCAGTGCAGGGACAAATGACCCACGATTGCCTCCAGAGAGGGACAATAGAGCCTCCTTTCAGGAGTGCTAGAAAGGTTTGCAAAAGAAAGATTCTCTGGATCCATGATATTGCAGCCCTCCTCTGCCGAGAGGGTGGCGTCTACTATTTGAACTTCCCCGTCTGCCTCTGGGGAAGATCATCCATGTGTGTCTTGGAAAGGTCCTTGTGATTTATGTACATAGGTGTGTACTAGGCTAATGGCCCTGGAGCCTTTACAAGCCTAGCCCAAAAAAAAATTGCCCATGGACCATGCCATCCGATGTTAGTTCACAATGCCCATACCCAGTAGTGCAACTGGAATGATCTCTGGCGTGAACTTTGTTACCCATTCACTCATCAAGATTTCTCTTGAAGAGGGCCAGTGAGGTGCTCTGATTGACATGAATGGGAAGCTTATTCCAGAGTATGGGCAGTCTTTGGGAGATGAACCTGTCCCTCCAGCATGTTCTGTTAATTATGGTAATGAGGTTGTGATCTCTGGAGGGTGTGGCGCACGGGGGACTGGGATTTCTTTAGGTGTAACATTTCAATTAGGGCTGGGTCGCACATGGCTTTGTAAGTCAACCAGAGAGCACCTCTAAGAAGACGATAAGAGACTGACAACAGCTGAAGTTTCTTGAGTCTGTCTATATAGGACATGTGTTTAAAGCCTAGGATCCTTTTTGTGAGGTACTTTTGTGGCCTCGCCAGCTGTTGTAGGTGTCTGGTCAGGTATATGCCAAACGGGGCGTTATATTCAATGAATGGTCTAATGAGGGATGAGTAGAGAGGGATGATGACCTCTTTCTTCCTGGATGCGAAACCTTTGGTTATAAGATGTGCCACATAGATGGACTTTCTGACCACAGTAGCAATGTGGTGGTCGAAGGTGAGGTGGCTGTTGACCTGGGTGCCCAGATCTCTTATGGACCTTCAGTGTTCAGTGGGTTCCCATAAACATGGTAATTCATGGGATCGGAGTTTTTTCCAAAGGGGATGATCACGCATTTTTTGGTGTTAAGCTTCAGGCCATGGTTCCGACACCAGTCACTGGTCACAGAGGCCCTTTTGTAGGATGTCTGCATCACTTGGGGAGTTGATAATGACTCCTAGCTTGCAGTTATCAGCAAACTTGGTCAGCCAGAGTCCTTCTGTGTTGGCCTGGACTTCTGAAAAGTAAATGCCAAACAGGAGAGGACCCAGGATTGAGCCTTGTGGGACTTCACTCGTGACTGATCGACAGTCTGACTTGGAATCCGCAACTTTCACTCTGTGGGTCCTGTCTGTGAGCCAATTTGCAACCTACCTAGTGATGTAAAAACTGATGCCTAGTTTGGCGAGTTTATCAGTGATACCCGAGTGGGGAATGGTATCAAAGGCCTTGGCTAGGTCGAGGTAGGCTGTATGCACTGCCTTACCCTCATCCACAGCCTTGGTGACTGCCTCAAAGAAGTCAGCCAGATTCAACAGGCAGGATCTCCCCTTGACAAAGCCAAATTGTGTGGGGTCAAGAGTTTGGAGATTGCCTATATCTTTGTTAAGCAGGTCCATGATGATGTGCTCTATAACTCTGCATATCAGATTTGTCAAATGGGGCGATAGTTCCTAGGGTCTGTAGTTGCTCTCCCTTTATGGAGCGGGATGACTGTAGCAGTCCGCCCTTCGTTAGGGACATAGCCTCAGGTAAGGCTGTGACTGAACATGGCACTCAGATGTGGTGCCAGTTCGTTTTGTAGCTCGTGTAGAACGCAGCCAGGGATATTATCAGATCCCATGGATGCTGTATTCTTGGTTTTGGACAATGCAGCTTTTACCTGTGCAGCAGAAATGGCGGGTACCAGGCTTTCATCTGGTATTGTGATAAGGCCCTTGGGGGGGGGGGGGGGTAAAGGTGCCACTGAATCTGTCGGCCAGTATGTTGGTTATATCTGTTGGCTCAGTAGAGTATATTTCTTGAACCAGATCTTCCCACCAACTCATTGATTCCTCAAAGGATATTTGGGGGTGGGGTGGAAAAACAAAAGGGTCTTCCCATCCTTCTCACACCTGAACAACGTATGTTTTACTTTAGGGCCAAAAAGGGAGGTGCCATTAAAAGGAGCAC
Organism: Protopterus annectens; assembly: GCF_019279795.1. Lineage (NCBI taxonomy): Eukaryota > Metazoa > Chordata > Ceratodontiformes > Protopteridae > Protopterus > Protopterus annectens. The sequence goes on along the minus strand of NC_056726.1, from coordinate 1,854,524,636 downwards.
TGATGAACATAGACTTATAAGGCTCCACAAAGTCACACAAGTGCATCCAGGCATGTCTCCTGCCTGAACCCATTGCCCTTGAGGTTCCTTCTGCCACATCAGAAATAAACCTCATGGATGAGTTTGATATCGATTGTAGGGTCATCAGCTGAAGTGATATGATAGAATCCTTCACCTCTTCAGACAAGGTTCTTGTAAGGGTACCTGAAAGTTCCTTAATCAGATCCCTCAGCAGCCTGGTTAAATGTGCCAAATAGTTCAGAGACCATAAGGCAAAGGTCAATAAAACATACACACGCTTCTTGAATCTGTCCATTGCTTGCAACTCTTTGTCAGGGGGATAAACAGGCATACATTTATCAGCAAGTTCCTTTGGCCACTGCCACGACCATGGCATCAACAGGGGGACCTTTTGACCAGAAGTGTTTGTCCTCTGGGGGAGTCATAATTTTGTCTGGCTTCCTGGTAATGGGCTCAATGGTGTCAGGTTCCTTCCACTTCCACCGCGAGACCAACTACAGGAACCCGCTGGCAGGCGGGTTGACCAAAGAAGTAGATGGGCGGGCACCAAAAGCCTCCAGTAGCACAGATTCCTCCTACAAATGGTTACTGGGCTTCCGCCCACCTCAGTGTTTCAGGATCTCAAGGATGTCTCCGAATGAGATGTTCAGGAGATGACAGTGGAGATCCCTTGACCTCATCAAAATCTGAGTCTTCCTGATTCAGGGGCATCTATATGCTTCCTCTTGCATTTACTCTTAGGAACCTCATCTGTGGGATATTCTTGGGAGGTATCAGAAGAGGAGGGGATACCCTCATGGGAAGCCTGGGGTTTTGGTATCATCTGTCCCTGTTAAGAGGGTAGTTGAGACTCAAAGAGCAGAGGGGAAGCAAAAGTAGACATAGGATCTGAGGGGGAAGAACCACCTGAGTCTGAGGTGCAGACAAAGCTCTCTCCAATACCCTAAAGGCAAACCATCCTGGAGAGGGAGAAGGACCTAGATCCGAGAGGTAAAGCCTCTGATCCCTAGTCTTGCCCTGCTCAGAGGACAGCTTCCCAAAGGCCGAAGTCGGAATCAAACTACCCATCGCTGAGGCTCAGAGATGCAGAGATGGCACCAAAACCCTCTGAGTCAACTGCAGCACCTCAGACCCAATGGGGGTAGAATCAGCTCTGAGAGCTCTCTGGATCCAAGTGGACCAAAGAGTTCAGAGCAAGTCTCAGATCTGAGGATATAGAGATCCTCTGTTCGGAAGTAGATGGCTCTGGACAACTTGGATCCAGGGACTCTGAAACCTGGATAGTAGTCAAAGGATGAAATGGTAGTGGGGGAGTTGTGGATGCATGGGCCTCCTGGCCCAATGGGGCAGGAGCTGAGAAAAAGACAGGCTTGCTCTGCGCCAAGAGAATCTTTCAAATAAGCCTCTCTAAATCTTCTTCAGTGAGACATCTAGATGACCAGGCGGACAGAGCTGATGGAGATTTTGGTCTTTCCAAAAAGGAAGAAGGCACTACTGATGAAACCGAAGGAGAGTACCTTATTCTAGGCAGAGTTGGTAAGGTAGATATCTGATCCGAAGTCTTCAGATCCAATGAAACTTTACTTTTCAGAGACTTTGGATCTGAAGAAGCCACTGGATCCAAGGACTTGTATTTGGACGTAGACAAATCCAAAGAAAGGGCTGGATCTGATAATTTTGTTACTTTTTAGTAGGATTCAAAAGAACTACAGTATCCGAAGAAGTTCTTTTCATGGATTTTTCTGAGGACCTGGAGGATGCAGAAGAGGTGCTCGGAGAAGTAAGAGATGTCTTATTTGTTTTTTTCCTTGGATGGTCCAGCTATAACTTCGTCAAAGGATGAAGGCAAAAGTCCTTTTAGAAATAGCTTATTTCTGCTATTTACCAACATGTTGGGGTTAAAAGCATAGCAGATTGCGCAGTTCTCCTACAGGTGGAGAGGACCTAAGCAAAAACACAAAAAGTATGCGAGTCAGACATAGGAATCTTCTGCCTGCAATTTCCACGTTTTTTCAACCCTGCTGGGCTCTTTTCCTTGTCAGCCATCACAAAAGCAAAAGACCAAGAAGTACACCAACAACGGTAAATCAATGTGAAAATTACAACTTACACAAAGAAAAAAAATGTAAGTGCAGAAAATGAAAGAAAGTACCAACAATGGTAATGAAAACTGCAACAAAATGTAGAAGAGAGAGAGATGTTACTAATGATAGTAATTAGAAATACCGCTGATGGTAAAAAGGAAAAAGTAGAGATTTTGATGAAAAAGGGTAAAGGAGAGACTTAACTAATTAACAAAAAAACTTTTGTTAAGAGATTTTGTAAGTCATTAAAGCTACTTATCACCCCCAGCTAGAAAGAACAAAGGAGCACGTCTTTTCACTGGAAGTGGCAGATGACATCTGAAGTAATAGGGGTTGGTGCATTCCAGGTAAGGGAGAAGCTCAAGAGTTCAAGATTGACGCAAGCTTTTACAGTGGCGGAGTCAGATCTGGAGGCAGATCTGCACCCATCAGTTGAGGACAGAGTGAAAATTGACATCAGATTTAAGGTTATCCATGCCAAAGCACACGTTACAACCTGTGCTCCTACTTACATTAACTGATGAGTTTTTGTCTTATCTTTACTCTCTCCCAGATATGAAAAACACATTGAATGTTTCCAGAAAACATCAACTTTTAGCCTTAAGAAAAAGTGTAATGGCTATCTTTAAATAAAGACAGCTTCTACCCTGTTCTAATAAATGCATTGAGGTACTGCACTTAACAGAATAGTTTAGTAAATGCATTTAGGTATCAGGAAAACTTATATCTCTTATTCACTTCCAATAATTTCAAACTTTCTTTTTTACTGCTCTGCTTGCCCTTGTTTTAATTTTATGTTTCTCTCAGCAAACATCTAGAGCTCTTGAGATTTATTGCCTGGACCTGTAATCATCTTGTCTCCATGGAGACAACTGAACAGAATGTACAGCTGCCCCCCAGCTGCATACTTCTCAAATCACAATTAACATTTATTTGCTAAAGGAAAACTCTTCATTACATTCAAAGTGTTGTCTTATTTTTATAGCACATATGCTTACACAGGAATCTTATTACATTAGGCCAAGGATGTTAACCCAGACATTCACCTACGTAAAAACAAGAGAAAACATCTCAACTCTACGTACATTACAATCAGTGCACTTTTACTTCAGATCCCAAGATTACAGCATATTAACTTGAACATGCTTTTGTCCAGACTTTCTTCTCTTTCTACACTGAAATGCCTACATTTCTTAAAACTAAAGCAGAAAAAAGTACTTGTTTATTTTAGTATCTTTATCACACACAACAGTCACTTGCTTTACCATATAACGTGATTTATATCATGAAATGTTTTATACAAATACTGTTACGAATAAAAAATATTTTACTCACAGTTATTCAATTTTTTCCTTCTAGTGTCCTTCCAAACATTAACGGCACAAAGGGTATTTGCTTTTCAGCCCCCCCTTCTTGTAAAGCCATATTTCACAAATGTGACTGACACTTTATAGTCTTACATTTATTCACTAGTTTTGGTGTTGCTGGTCTTCTTCCTGTTCATCTCCATCTCCCAAAACCAGACTCCAATTCAGGTCCAAGGTACACTCAATTCACTTCTGTCTCTCAAGTATCTTATTTCAGAACATTGGAAAAGGTTTCAATGGCAAAGTCTCTCTATGAACTTTATTGTTAGAAGAATGAAAAGCAGAATCTCCTAATGTTTGATGGCTCACTTTTGTAGGAGACTTAAACATTTCCTCCTTAGCCTGCTCACCATCAAAAAATGTATTTGATCCTCCAGGAAAAAATATTCTGAAGACAAATGGATACAGTAGCTTCAATCGTACACCTGCCTCTCTACACTCTCTGATCGCGAAGACAAAATAGCTTCTCTTGTGCCTGGGTACACAGTGAATGATCATTTTCCAAAATCACTCTACCAGTTTTTATACTTTGTTCCTTTACCACAGTTTTGTCAGGATCAACTCTTTCTGCTGGTATGATTGTATCTTTACTAATACAGTTCTTGGCTGTTTTCACATGGCCAGGTTTGGAGCATATATTGAATGTGTCCTTTCAATTAACAAATCTTGCTGTGGAATATCAGACTAATAGGTTCACAGGTAGGTATTAGGCTATTGGCCCTAGGGCTTATGTAAGCCTAGCCAAACGATACCCTGGCTTTTGCCAACCAAGAAAATTATTTTCCTGTGCCCCTGTCAAGCAGAGCCACAGAAGTGATCCCCGGGGTGAATTTCCTATCTCCCATCCAATCATCAAGATTTTTCTTGAAGAGTGCTAATGAGGAGCTTTCTTTGATATAGATGGGTAGTTTGTTCTAGAGTATGGCAAGTATCTGAGCCAGGAATCTATCCCTCCAGCATGTTCTGTTTATTGTGGTGACAAGGATTAGGTCCCTAGAGCATGTAGCTTGGAGGGATTGGGATTTCTTTACGTGGAGCATGTCCAACAGGTTTGGGTTTGACATAGCTTTGTATGTTAGACAGAGATCGCCTCTGAGAAGGCAATATGCGACAGAGTAAAGCTGGAGTTTTTTGAGATGGTCTGTGTACGGCATCTGTTTAAGGCCGGTAATCCTCTTTGTAAGGTATTTCTGTGGCCTTTCCAGTTGTTGTAGATGTCTTGTGAGGTACATACCAAAAGGGGCGCTGTACTCTATAATGGGTCTAATGAGTGATGAGTAGAGGGGAACAATGACCTCTTTTTTTCTGGATGAGAAACCTTTTGTGATGAGGTGTGCCACGTAGAAGGATTTCCTGACTACTGTGGCGATGTGATTATCAAAGGAGAGACTACTGTCCACCTGTGTCCCAAGGTCTCATCACACTTTCGGTGTTAAGTAGACTACCGCCTATGTGGTAGTTCATGGGTACAGAGTTTTTACCAAAAGGGATGACAATGCACTTTTTGGCATTGAGCTTGAGGCCATGGCTTTGACACCAGGCATCTGTCTCAGTGAGGCCTTTTTGTAGGATGTCCACATCGTTACAAGTTTTGATTATGGCTCCTAGTTTGCAGTCATCTGCGAACTTTGTTAGCCAAAGACCTTCTATGCTAGCATGTACTTCAGAGAAGTAGATACCAAACAGGAGAGGACCTAGACTGAACCCTATGGTACTCCACTCGTCACTGGTCTGAAGTTAGATTTAGAGTCTGCTACTTTCACAGTGTGGGTTCTGTCAGTGAGACAGTTGGCAACCCATCTTGTGACATAGGGATTTATACCTAGTTTAGTGAGTTTGTCTATAATTCCAGAGTGGGGGATGGTGTTGAAAGTCTTGGCAAGATCTAGATAGGCTGTGTGATTGCTGATTTGAGCTTTCATAAAATTAATACAGTGTGTTTCTTCCAGTTTCTCTGGTACAGCAGAAAATCTCAGGTTTTATCTGTGTGCTGTCTTCTATACCATTTTTTTGAAACAGCTCGTCCTAAGAAGTCGCATACTCAGCCAAATGTTTCTTCATTTTAACCTCTGATTTTTGCAGTTTTATCACTTCATCTCAACAGCTGCTTAAAGCTTCTTCCAATTTTGAATAGTCTTTTGTCATCTGAGTTGATAAACTCCTTCATTCATTCATTTATTTTAATCAGCTCTGAGTACATTTCATTTATTTTTTCCTATAAATTACTGAAAGCCATTTCTTATACTAAAGCTGAGGCTTTAACTGCTTTTTTTTGCTGAACAGCTGCAGGATTCTTCCCAATCACTGTTGTGTCTTTACCTTCTCTAGCTGATTTCCTTTCAGCTTTTCTAATCATCTTCTTTGCTGACATCCAGGCAGTGTACTTATTAGCCATTAACTAATTTTTACTAAAGCTGGCAGAATTACTGGTCCCTGTTTTACAGGTTTTCTTTCACACATTAAGCTGTTGAAATTAAGCTGTTGATCAGTGTGCAACCATCTTGGAAGTGGTGTTGTGGAATATTTTCAGATGGTTTCAAGTCTTTTCAGGATATAAAATGAATGATGATTAAACAAAGGCTACTGCCGTAAATTATGTACCCACACGACCTGGTTCGGCAATTCCCATATTTATAGGGACATAAGATGAAGAATTTATGGGTATGTATAAAAATACTTCTTTTATGATAGCTAAGGATATGTGGGAAGAGACTAAACAAAAGATAATACAAAAATTGAAAAACTGGAAGATATTGTTTATAGACATGGACGGTAAGATGCAGGTAGTGAAAATGTTTTGTCTCTGTTTTTATATATCAATCAGGCACACTTATCAACCAGAGGAAAAGTTGTAGAAAATAATTAAGAGTTAAAGGAATATAACTAGACAAGAAAGAGGGTGGGAGTTAAGTGGGAAAAGCTGATCTTCCCAAAAGAACCATGTGGTTTAGGATTACCTGACTTGAAGGGATAGTTTAGAACTACATGGTTGAGGCTCATATACATAACACAAGCAGAAATTTACAATTCAAAGTGGAAAAGGATGAAGATAAAGTCGGGGGGGGGGGTTCAAAAAATAAGGAGATAGTTGGATTTTGGATGCAGACCCTTAAGGTGAGTAATGATCGCCATATTGCATTCAGAAAGGTGGAATTTAATAGGGAAAACTGGCAAAGCAGAAAATGTATTTGGAGCAAATATCTTCAAATGGAAAGGTGTTAGAGTGGGGTGAGACCAAGCAGTCTGAACTGGGGGAGCAGACTGCATTCCCCATCAGGGATTGATATCAGAATATAAGCAAAGACAAAAGGATAGCGGAGTACTAAGTAAAAGACCTGCTCTAGAAGAGTTTTTAGTTGAATATAGGACAGAAATTGCTGTTAACAAACTAGTTCAAGTATTTTATCTGGGAGAGGAAAAGGACAAGCTTCAAGTGGGATAAATCCCTCCAAAAGAACAAGGTGGATTGGGATTACCCAATTTTAATGGAGATTTTAGAGCTATACTATTAAGGCTCCTATACATAGCATAAGCAAAAGAAGCTTTACCAGAAAGGCTCATCCAGACTTTGCTACACTTTGCTGTGAAGGAAAGGTTAGTTTGCTTTTATTTTTTGTATTACTGTATTGCCTTTCTATATTTTGAATACTGTAGTTTGTTTTCTTTACCTTGTGTTTTGCTTGCATTCTGTTTTAACAGCATACTAAAACTTCAAAAGAGACCACAGCTCTCTCTGTTCTGAGTCAGGCAGAATTTTTTCCTGCCCTCCCACCCATTTAAGTTGTCTTGTTAAATACCACTGTCTTTCTAGTTGCCCGCCTCTTATGTTAATCTGACCATATATCTCATTTCTCTCTACTTTCACTGGCTTATGTGAGTAATCACAAAATCATTATTTTTGAAATCCCACCCCTTCAATTATTTAAATTTATTGGCTATCCTACAGTATTTCATAGTACCAAAATACAAAAGTGACCACCCCTTTCAATCCATCTTGCTGTTTTAAAAATAGTAACTCTCCACTAAACCTTAACTTTTTAAACAGGTAAAACTCAAGTTACCTACTTTCACATCTAACTTCTCTAGTGCACACTGCAGAGTGCATTCTTTTCAATCTTACCTTTAAGCATCCCTGTGACTAGCACTTTCTCGAATACCTGCTGGAAAGCACTAGGAAGCCTTAAACTCATACAAACACTGAACTCTCCTTGTTAACAAGGAGAAATTAATAGTAGGCACTAAACAGCCTATAATTGCAAAGTACCTTGCTAAGGAAACAGCTCCTATACTTTAAAAAGAAAAAAAAAAAAAGCCCCAAACCAGGCATGTCCAAGGGTCATCTTCCGGTGATTTCTCCTGTCCACCTGGTGAATCTGAGCATACTGGGGCAATGCAGCAATTGCCTCATGTACACAGACAACCCTCTCCTCCTACCACCCAGCACTACAACCTCTGAGAGATGCACTTACATAGCCAAAATGGAAGCAAAGCTCTCTCCACCCAAGATTGTGCTAAACAGTCAAGAGGAGAAGGTTAACACCCACACTAAACCTCAAGCAACACATAGCCCTTCTAAACCCGCACCAACACCCACATATAGCAACACTAAATCCACATATGCAGAGGCCCTTAACTGTAACCTGCCCAAGCAACAAAGACCTCTGAAGCTGAAACGCAAACAAACACCAATCACAACCAATGTGTCACATAGTTCACAACACCAGTGTGCCACCTAGCAACAGCGTCTATGGCAAGACAATGTACCTAACACTTTAGTCATAGGTGACTCTATAGTCCGGCACACTGATGTCCCTCTCACCAGGTTGAATAAGGAGAAAATTACAGTCAGCTGCTTGTCAGGTGCCAGGATCCGCCACATAACACATGCACTCAAGTCACTCCACAACAAGTACAAATATGACTCTGTTATTGTCCATGTTGGAGTGAATGACTTGAGACGTACCTCCCTGGACTACATGAAAAGAGACATGGAAGAGCTCTCGGATCATGTGGCCCAGGCAGGTATGACCCTAGCCCTGAGTAGCATCCTGCCTTCGCCCAGAATGATACCACAATATAAGGCTAAAATGATTGACTTCAACAATTGGCTAAGCTTATAGTGTCATTCAAAGGGGATCCAGTATCTGTCTGCCTGGGACGACATGACTGACAGACCACGATGCTTTGCCAGAGATGGTCTGCACCTGTCGCCCCTGGTATTCAGGTTACTGGCGAAGGCTCTTGCCACCCCTATAGTGCCTTTTTTAGGTAAACTTCAAAGGACAAAACCACCACCGTAACAGGTACAAGCATGCAAAATCTGAAGGTAATGCTACTCAATGCTAGAAGTCTAAACCTCAAAATGCACTCTCTCGAGGCACTCCTAAAAATAGAGAACATCGATATCTGTGCAGTAACTGAGACCTGGTTCAAGGCTCCGGAGAGCACCCCTGCAACACCAGGCTACAACCCTTACCACACTTTTCGGCCACCAAACCAGGACCGAAACACTAAAGGTGGAGGAGTGTCAATATTCACCAAGGATATTCACACCACCAGGCTAGTTGGCCAACACAATGTGTCTGAAATTCTCCAGGTGCAACTAACACTAGGTAAGACTGCAATCCAAATTGTAGCTTGCTACAGATCCCCCACCATACCCCAAGATTCTCACTACACCTTTCTAAACATACTGGAAAATATTAAGATAGAACCAAACACCCTAATACTCAGTGATTTTAACTACCCTGCCATTAACTGGGAAAACTACTCATGTCCCAACACCTTTGCGCAACGGTTCTTGGAATTCATAAATTCCAATGCCCTGGATCAACTAATCCATAGTCCCACCAGGGGCTCCAATATCCTAGACCTGATCATTACCAACATGGGAAATCAATGCTCCATACCTATGGTCACCCCCTCATTAGTCAGGTCTGACCATAAGCTAATCACCCTTAACATCCACATCCCACCCCCACCCCCCCAGTAAAGAAACCAACATAAAAAAACTTCTCCAAAGCCAACTTCATGCTACTCAAGTCAGAAGTGACAAACGTCATGACACCCATGCAGACGGGAACTGAAAGTTCAACTGCTGAATCCTACACTAAGGCACTGTACGAGCACATCCACTCATGCATGAATCGTGCCATCCCAAATAGAACCAAAATGCTCTCATCCAAAAAAAGGAAGCCAATCTGGTGGTCCCCTGCCATAAACAAACTTTACAAAAGGAAGAAACTTTTGCAGAAAAGAGGAAAATCCCAGGATGCAAAAAACTCCCTTACTAGCCTCAGTAAGAAATGGAGATGCCTCATAAAATCCTCCAAAGCTAGTTACGAAAATAAAATTGCCAAAGATTCCAAAGACAACCACAAAGCATTCTATAACTATGTCAAGAATCTAAATGGCAATGCTCAGATCTGCTCTGAGCTAAAACAGAATGGCATTATATATACTGATCCGAAGGATATTACCAATATCCTGGCAGATCGATTCAGTGCCAACTTCACCCCCCTCTCACCCCCTAAATGGCCCATCTCAATACCGGAAGATTGCCAAATTCCAGTAATAATGGCCACACAGGTACAAAACGCACTCTCTAAAGCCAAGAATACAGCATCCATGGGACCAGATGACATCCCGGGCTGTGTACCACATGAACTACAATATGAACTGGCACCTCACCTAAGTGTCATGTTTAATCATAGCCTCACCTCAGGCTTCATGCCCACTGAGTGGCGCAGAGCTACAGTTATCCCAATCCACAATGGGGGATCCACCTTGGATCCTGGAAACTACCGTCCCATCAGTCTGACAAGCCTTATCTGCAAGGCCATGGAGCGTATTATCATGGAACTTATAAACAAAGACATTGGCAACCTTCAAACACTGGACCCCACCCAGTTTGGGTTTGTGAAGGGCCGATCTTGTCTCCTGAACCTAACTGACTTCTTTGAATCAGTCTCCAGAGCCATGGACAAGGGTAAGGTGGTCCACACAGCCTATCTAGACCTTGCCAAGGCCTTTGACACCATCCCCACTCTGGAATCATAGATAAACTTACTAAGTTGGGCATTAATCCCTATGTCACCCAATGGGTTGCTAAATGGCTTACTGATAGAACCCACACTGTAAAAGTAGCCGACTCCAAATCCAGCTCCAGACAAGTGACAAGTGGAGTACCTCAGGGTTCAGTCCTGGGGCGCTCTTGTTTGGCATCTACTTCTCTGAAGTACAGGTCAACACTAAGGGACTCTGGCTAACAAAGTTTGCAGATGACTGCAAACTGGGAGCCATTATTGAATCCCCAAATGATGTGGATACTCTACAAAAGGGCCTTACAGAAACAGATGCTTGGTGCCAGAGCCATGGGCTCAAGCTCAATGCCAAGAAATGTATTGTTATCCCCTTTGGGAAAAACATGTATCCATGAATTACCATATAGGTGGCAGTACACTAAACACAGAAAGTGTGATAAGAGACTTAGGGACACAGGTGGACAGTGGTCTCACCTTCGATAACCACATCGCCACAACAGTCAGGAAATCCTTCTATGCGGCACACCTCATCACGAAGGGCTTTTCATCCAGAAAAAAGGAGGTCATTGTCCTACTGTACTCATCCCTCATTAGACCCATTATAGAATACAATGCCCCATTTAGTATGTACCTCTCAAGACATCTGCAACAACTGGAAAGGCCTCAGAAATACCTCACTAAAAGAATCACAGGCCTAAAGCAGATGCCCTACGCTGACCGCCTTAAAAAATCCAGCTATACTCTGTCGCATATCATCTACTCAGTGGCGATCTCTGCTTAACATACAAGGCCATGTCAAACCCAGAGCTGTTGGACATGCTACACTTAAAGAAATCCCAATCCTTCAGAGCTACACGCTCCAGGGATCTAAACCTTGTCATCACAATAAACAAAACATGCTGGAGGGATAGGTTCCTGACCCAGAGACTCCCCAGACTCTGGAATAGATTGCCCATACATGTAAAGTAGAGTGCCTCTTTGGACCTCTTCAAGAGGAACCTTGACGATTGGATGGGAGAAAGGAAATTCACCCCAGGGATCACGTCAGTCGCCCTGCTAGACAGGGGTCCAGGAAAGTAAATAATGTGGGAAGAAATAGCCAGGGAATTGTTATGGCTAGGCTTGTATAGGCCCTAGGGCTGATAGCCTAGTACCAACCTATGAACCTATGAGGGTAAAACAGTGCATACTGCCTAGCTTGACCTGGCTAAGGCATTTAATACAATACTCCACACTCAGGCATTGTTAATAAACATACAGAATTAGATATAAACCCCTACATAACACACTGGATCACCAGCTGCTTTACAGATAGGACACAGGAAGTTAGGATTAGTGAGACTACCTCTTCAAAGAGGCCGGTCACCAGTGGAGTCTCTCAAGGCTCTATGCTGGGCCCACTCCTCTTTGACATCTATTTCTCAGAAGTCAAGGTCAATGTCAAAAGTCTCTGGCTGACAAAGTCTGCAGATGACTCCAAACTGGGAGCGGTCACAGAATCCCACTAAGACATTAACATCTTACAAGAGGGTCTAACACAGACAAATAGCTGGTGTCAAAGCCATTGCTTAAAACTCAAGTGAATGACAAGAAATGCATTACAGGGCCTTTTGGGAAGTCAACCACCCCAGGAGCTACATCATCTATAAAGACCCCTAAAAACTTGACCCTAGTCAGGGATCTGGGAACACTTGTGGACAGTAACCTGGCCTTCAATTAACACCTATCCAAGGTAGTAAGAAAATCCTTCTATGCTGTTGTTCAACTTATAAGCAAGTGCATGCTGTCTAGGTCCAGTGAAGTCACTGCACCACTATACTCAGCCCTCAGTAGAACTATCACGGAGTAAAATGCCCCCTTCATTATGTACCTAACCAGACACATGCAGCAACTGGAATGTCCGCAAAGGTTCCTTACAAAAAGAATACAGGACATAAACACAATGTCCTATGTGGATCACCTCAAAGCCTTATATCTATACTAGGTCTCTTAAAGACTACTGAGAGGTGATTTATGCCTGGCATACAAGGCATCCCTGATACCTCTCTGATGAACCTTTTGCACATCTGCAAAACAAACAGCATCAGATTAGATCTAAAGACCTAAATTTTGCTTGCAACATAAATAAGACATGCTGGAGAGACATATATGTATCTCTGTGAATTCTCTTTCTCTAGAACAGGCTACCCATCCATGTGAAAAAGTAATTCCCTAACTCTATTTAAGTGTAACTTACAGCACTGGATGGGAAATCGAAAATTCTGATTGAAAGAGACAGTAAGTAAATCATGTCATAACCAACAATCACCCTCTATATAAACCACTAACACATATAACTTGTGGGACACATTTGGGTTGAATGGCTAGGCGTTTAAAGGCTGTAGTGGTCATTAACCTAATATGCACCTGTGAATCTAAGCTAGTTGGACTAACCTGGTCAACAAAGGATAAATAAATAAATGCTGAAAGTTTTTAAATAATTTTTTACAAAAGGCAAAACTCAAGGCCACTCCTGCTCTAAAACAACTCCACGGTTGTTGTACATACAGATATGGTGAATTCCCCCTTTTACAGCATTCCTCTGGAGTTGGGACTTGTGTACTGATTTGGCTAAGAAAGGTCCCTTTTCAGACCATTACTATACTGTCTTTTAGAAGCCTAAATGAAGGCTGCTAATAATATAGAAATGAAACCCCATGCATTCAGAAATGCCTGCAATGCGTAACAATCAACAAAGCTGCAAAATATACACAGGATGATAAATCCTGCTTGTGAAGCCATTTAACTGCTTCTTCAAGTGGTAAAGTTACCAAACAACAATATTCTAACTGTGTGTAACTGGAAGATAAATATGTGGCAGATAATATCACACAGTTTACTACTTCAGCTGTAAGATAGCAATTTCCTTCTCTTTATGTTTGTAAATATTAGTGCAAGCGGTTACCAAATCATAGGTCAGTGTGCTTCATGCAGAGGTCGTAAGCAACCCGTTCATATTTCAAACAGCCTATTCAATAACAAGCTTTTATCCAGAAATGCTTCAAAGAATACATCTGGAAAACAAATTAACATATGGAATGCACAAGATGAGAAAAAAATAATGAAAACAGGATCTGTCTAACAAATTTTCTCCAAGATGTGTATTATACTGGACTGTAAATGGAAAAGAACTGCACAAGAAAGGAAACTACCAGTACAAATATATATGTATGCATACCTGAATGGTCATAATATTGAGGTATGTTTTGTCAAGACAGGTGAGTGCGATTTGGAGGAGTGATACTTTTTATGTGTGTGTTTGAGTGTTATTTACAGTTGAGGATACGCGAGGGGTAAATTTTGCATGTTTGTGTGTGAATGTGTGTACTTCAGGGTTTGGGTTGCGGTTAGGTAAGGGGATAGATTTGTGTGTGTGTGTGTGTGTGTGTGTGTGTGTGTGTGTGTGTGTGTGCGCATCTTGTGTACTGGCAGTGTTACAGTGAGTGATTTTTAAGGCAAGGTGTAAGATTAGGGTTGGGGGAAGGTGCAGGGTTAGGGTTAGCACTACCTTAATAATGGGTGCTAACCCTAAACCTGCCCAATCCCACAATCCTAACCCTACACCTTACCTTAAAAGCACACTTCTCGTAACACTGCCACTATTTAGACAAATGTCAAGCTAGTGTTATGATGGGTTTTAATGTGAAAATCAGGAGAGGAAGTAATTTTCCTTTCTCGATCTTTTGTAGGTTCAGCAATTAGATTGTTTGATTTTATGTAGTTTCAAACTTCTTAATGCCAGTATACTACATTCAGCATTAAATATGTTCGACCTTTCATCAGGGAATCATCAGGGAACTATATATATATATATATATATATATATATATATATATCTACACACACGTGTGTGTGTCTATGTATGTATGTATGTACACATACAATGTGACACAGTACTCAAAGATTTGCCTTTGGTGTAAGTGACTTACTCTGGTGTAAGGCATATATACAAAGCTTACACCAGAGTAAGTCATTTACACCAACAGCAAGTCTTTCAGAATGAAGCCCATTGTGTGGGCAAGTTCCAAGCTGCTTTCTTTTTTTAAAACAAGAAACATCTTTATTAAATTATCGTGTATAACACAGGCAATCTTACATTTATATAAATCAACATAAACCATACCGACACAATCTCAGTTGCAAATATTACACATTACAAACCATGCCGACACAACTGTAGCTGCAATATATCCAGTCATTGTCAGTAAACCACTACATAGCTCATTCAATTCCTGCCTTCTTTTAAACCTCATTCCTCCTCTGCATGTATTGAGTCCAATTTCTTTCCTATTTAATTTGCTCCTACCCTTTTCTAAAGATTTCAATTCCAGTTGTTTTATGTCTGTTACTATCTTTGCTAATTCTAGTAAAGTTGGTTTAGACTTTGATTTCCATTTTCTAGTAAATGCTTTTTAGCAGCCATTATAATTAGACTCAGCAAAGCCTTACCATGTTCTAGGCAATTCCAATTCTATATCATAACTCAAAAAAAAATATTTTCTTAGTTACACCAATTTACTCACACAGCATCTCCGACAGACCAGTCTGCAGGGAATCAAGACTGCCAACTCATTACATTCCCGTAAAATATGTTCCCAGTTACCTCTTTCTTCCCCCAACACACCTCCAACATCTGCTGCCTACCCGAGGAAAAATTCTTTGGAGTCGACTTGGGGTATAAAAATACCTATGTAAACACTTCCAAGCAAAGACTGTAAATCTTCTAGACTTTGTTGTATATTTGGAAAACATACATATATTCCCCCCATTGTTTCTTTGTTAACTGCTTATCCATTCTCTCTTCCCAATCCTTTCTAACCTAATCTGATTGACTCATAGTTATCATGCAATATTTTATACGCTCTACTAATTATTCCTTTCTTAATGGCAACTTCTGTTCTAGATTCTACTGAAAACTCTACCAGTGCTGGTCTTTCATTTAGGATTACCCTATTTATTTATTTTTGCCTATACTCTGACTTCAATCCTTGATAGGGAAAGCAATCTCCAAGCTGCAGTCCAAATAAGTTCTTGGTGTCTTCCCATTCTATTACCTTTCCCTGTCTAGTTATTTACTCCCAATACCTTGGTTCTTTGCCAGCTTTCTCCAATAAATTCCAGCCCCCTGTTTCCTATCATCTGTATCCCTAATTGCAGTCAACTCTATCAGCAGAATCTCCTTTCAACATTCCATTGTTGGCTTAGTTCTTAGAATACTTTCTGCTACTTTAAGAATATAACATTCTGTATGATTACTGTCGTTCTCCTTATAGGACTGCACCCAAAATCCCAATCTCTCCTTATTTCTTTATCTTCTCCGCTGTTTCATCATCTCTTTCCGCTTTGAATTATAGTTTTCTGCTTGTGCTATGTATGGGAGCCTTAACTCTGTTGTCCTGAAATACCCCTTCAAATCGAGTTATCCCAATCCTTCCTGTTCTATTGGAAGAATAAGCTTATCCCACTTGACTCTTGCCGTCTTTCCCTCCCACATAAGATCCTCTTTATTAATTGCTAGCCGCAATTTCTCCTACGGTTGATAAAAATATGCCCGACCTGTGTATAAGACTAAGGGGACTAAAAACATTTTAAATGCTTGATTGTACTATCGAAATGTATACAAAAAGCTTCCATTTTCTCAGTTTTTGTATTATCTTTTGTTTAGTCTCTTCCCACATATTCGTAGCTGCCACACTGGAATAATTTTATTCCGTACTCCTAAATACTTCATTTTATCATGTCCCCTTAAGTATGGATGTTGATGAACCAGTTCCAGTTCGTATGTGGGGACATAATTCATGTCTGTGGCTAGATGATCATAACTCTGAACTCTTACAAAATATATTCTCACCGAAAACCTTTAAAAAATGAACTCAGAGATTTTATATTACTTAAATCAAGTAGATCTTTCCAAGTTTGATCATATATCTACTATACTAACTCTCCTGAAGTATTACTGCATGCATCACTTTTTAAAACACTGCATTCTGAACAAAGCTACAAAAATCAACTGTTCTAATTCTAGATGCTATTTTGTTCAACATAAATTCTAAATACAAAAACAAAAAAAAAAACACAGTAGCAATGTAGCATTTATTGCTCTGACCTCTGCAATCATTCGATTTGTGTCCCCCAGGAAAAGTAAGTTCAGGGCCTCCTCTTCATTGGTTGCCTGCTGAAGACTCAGGTGCTTAAGGTGAATACTTTGGTCAGGATCTTCCATGATTGACACTTTGCTGAAAAAAAGAGTGGTTTTATCATTGGGTAACTGAATTATGAAAGCATACAGTAGATTAGAATTTGCTTTAATGACTGAAGTCAGAAAAAAATGAAGCATCATGCCTAGTACACTTTGTTTATATGTACTTACAAAGCTACTGATCTGTGAGTATCTTAGGAAGCCTAGCCTTAGATTCTTATGGTATCTTCTAGCCCTTATATTTTGCATATGAATTAGATATGTTGGGATATCTGTAAACACAGAGATCAACTTGAATAACAAAACAGACACGTCCTGCACGAGTTTAAACATGATCAGTCCAGCAAATATCATATTTTTGGAACGGAAAGTACAGTCTCAGTTACATGGGAAAAAAATACAGGCTGACATAGGTGGTGCAAATAAAATGCGTCTTGTTCTAAGCTGAGGAGCTATTTGCAACAGACTACTCTATGATGCACAACACAATGCTGACTCACACTAGCACCAACAGTTTAGTAAACAGGTAAATACAGAATGTGTGTATGCATGTTTTATCTTTGAACCAAAGCAGTCTACAGTAAATTCAGGTCACCAAGGGATGACACCACTTATAACAATAATATTATTCGGAACATGACAAATGATTCTTGCAAAAAAATAAGTAAAAAGTATATGCAGAATTAAACCACTTGAACTGTTGGGCTGCCAAAACCATTGAACTCTAACACCTCATAACAAGCAAATAAATATTAAATTCCACAAAATAAAAACAGTAATCAAGTCTTTTGTGTGATTGGGAGGAAGGGGACACCCCCTGGCTTAATTACTGCTGCTCTGAGGTCAGAGGAACCTGGGGTGACAATAATATTCTCTTTTTTCAAGGCAATGACCTCAGAGTAGTAATAATTAAGTAATGACAACATGGGGATATAGCCCCATGCCTGGAAGTGTATAAAATGTATATCTTTACAGTTTATACAATTTATTCTAAGTAGCATGTCTTCACTGATTAAGATTAGGAGATGACGTATGAAAGCTGTTAGCTGACTTTTATATTTGTCACTGTAGATACAAAACACACTACACAGTAAGACTCATTGAAATTGTTGCACTAAATGTTAAATCTGTGTTGATAATAAAAATTGTCACAGTTCAGCTCATGTAGTTAGTATGCTGTGATCAGCATGACATGATTTGATGGCCTATAACTGGCTAAAATGCATGTTACAGCATCATTAGCATTAACAGTCAAATGGCCAGTGAACTCTCTTATGCAACCAATCAGTAACCAGCTACTGAATAAATTCATCATTTAAAAGGTACTTTAAATAGTAACAAAAAGTAAACTACATAGCTACTAGGGGACAAAGGCAAGTGCCAATTAGGCAACTAAGAGGAGAGTGTAAACTGATTACTTGATAAAGAAGGCTTACGGATATATTCAGAGTAGAAGACAATGGTCAGTATTAATTACCTATTTCTAAAATACATAGAGCAGCACTGCACAGATAACTGTGTTGATACACTAAAAGCATTACAATCTCTGAACAGTCTGCTCTGTCTACTATCAGTACACGAGTTATTGGCATTTGTTATCAACTTTCTCAATCCTTTCTAAAGAATATTCAATTACATAATAAAGTTTAACCTATGCATAAATGCAAAAAAGGCATTGTTGCACACAGATCACAATGATGGGTTCATAGGTAAGCACTAGGCAATCGGTCTGCAGGCCATTACAAGCCTAGCCAAAAGAAAACTGTTGAAACCTTCCCTCTAGCCTCAAGGAAAAGAAGACAAGCTAGACCAGGAAAGAATGTGACACTGCCCATCCAATTATATAGGTTTACTTGAAGGTGGCAAGGGTGCTATTCAGCTTGACATGTAGTAGAAGTTTGTTTCAGATGTGAGGGATATGTTGGAATTTGAATCTATTACATCTTGTCTTATTTATCTACTGATGAGGGTTTAGTTCCATTACCTGAGTGTTTGATGTACCATTAGTTCTGTGAGGAAATAGCAGATAAAATAGGATTGAATCTTTCATGGCAAAAAAGGTTGGAAATAGATTTCCATGAAGGAGTCTGTAAGAGACTGAGTATAGAGAAAGGGGCTGCCAGGATTACAGCTCTCTGTATTGCTTTATCTCAACAATTCTTTGATTCTAGCATGATCAGTCTCTCCCATGGCTCCCCTGATGACTAATAAATTGACTGTGTAGTCCAATATTATGTGCACAGATCAAGTTCAAGTTTATTTAACTACTTATGACCTAACCATCAACACAATAAAATCATAATGATGCTAAATAAGACATATAAAACAATTAAAATAGGCATACAATGTGCTGGTCCACACAAAAAACTGAATGTTTCAAGGAAGAATAAATGCTCACTACTCTGGCAAAAATATATGGGATTAAGGTTAGCTCCTCAATACTACAAGCTTTAGTAAAGCATGAGTAGAATGAAAAAAGTACAGTTGTGTACACTTACCATAAATGTAGATGTTCGAGTGTCTTCACTGTTGCAGTCATCACTGTAGGGTTCTTCCTGCTGGCAGGCAGCCCTCGGTTGGCCAGAATCCCAAAGTCTGGGTCCGGCGTCGACTGTTCAGTCATGCTCCCTGACATCAGAGCGCTAGGAGTACAAAGCTGCCAGCCGACGCCATGTTCTCCAGCTTTTCTTGCTCCAGATGTCAGGTGCCCAAAAATGAAAGCTAATAGTAAAACAAAAAAGAAACATACAACAAACCCCATACCCTGAAGCAAATACACCTCAGAAGAAGGGTGAAGTAGGAAACTACACTAATGAAAATATAAGAGGGGTCAGGAGGGAGGGTAACCCAGACTGCAACAGTGAAGACACTCGAACATCTACATTTATGGTAAGTGTACACAACTGTACTATGTTCATCGTGTTTCACTATTGCAGTCATCACTGTAGGGTTGAATCCCAAAGCTGAGATAAAGGGTGGTGGTTATAGAGTAGAAGGGGCGGCTAGAAGGCCCTGCAAGACTGCAGAAGCAAAGCCTGCCTTAGACTTAGAGTAAAGAGGGAGATTGTAGTGCTTAGAGAAAGTATGCACTGAACTCCAAGTTGCAGCTTCCAAAATATCTTTGGTAGGTACTCCCCTGAGAAAGGCAGCTGAAGTAGCAGCAGCTCTGGTGAGTGAGTCCTAATTTTTCCTGGGATTTGCTTTCCATGATGAGAGTAACAAAATCTGATTCCAAGAGCATTTAGAAATGGTCTGTTTTGAAATAGCTTTGCCTTGGGAATTTGTTGCATAAGAAACAAACAGTTGCTGTGTTTTCCTGATATCCTTGGTTCTGTCCAGGTTAATACGAAGTTGTCTGTGTACATCCAAGGAATGCAAGATCCTTTCCCCCTTATTTTGTGGATTAGTGAAAAAAGTTGGCAGGTGAATCGTTTGATTTAAAGCCACTTTGAAAACCACTTTCGGCATGAAAGTAAGATTAGTCCTTAAAGACACCCTATCTTGGTGAAAAATAATATAAGGTTCCACAGCCAAGAGTGCTTGTAACTCCGAGACTCTCCTGGCTGACGTCAAAGCCAGCAGAATAGCTGTCTTCCATGATAAATACTTAAGATCAGATGTGGCAGCAGGCTAAAAAGGAGGCAGAGTGAGTTTTTCCAGAACATAGTTGAGGTCCCAGGGAGGTATGGGTGGTGTCCTAGGGGGCCTTAAATTCTTTGCTCCTCTGAGATATTGTTTCAGAAGTGGATGGGAAAAGATTGGAGGATCTGTATTGTAATGTGCAGAGATAGTGGAGGCATGTATTTTTATGGAGGAGAAGGATAAATCCTTATGTAGCATGTCTGTCAGGTAAAGCAAAATCAGTGGGATGTTAGGAATGAGGGGATCCGAATCCTAAGCATTCATCCAGGTGCAAAATCTCTTCCATTTACCTGCATAAGATTTTCTAGTACTAGGCCGTCTGGCTTCTAAGATGACATCCATGACCTGTTTGGGAAGAGAAGGATTAATCCTAGACCCTGAATTCACCAGGCTGCCAGGCTGAGAGTTTTGACAGGAGAGTGCAGAACCTGGCCCTGGTGTTGGGACAAAAGATTTGGAATCTGAGGTAAAATCCAAGGTGGCTCTTGGGATAGATTCATCAGTGTTGCGTACCAAAATTGACAAGGCCAATGTGGGGCTAGTAAAATCATCATCTTGGGCTTGTCCTGCTTGATCTTTAATAACACCCGTGGAAGAAGAGGTAGTGGCGGAAAGGCATACCCTGAGAGGTTTCTCCAACTGAATGATAGTGCATCCACTTTCCATTCTAGTTTGTGAAATGCCCTTGTGCATAAAATCTGTAACTGGTGGTTGAGGGGGGATGCAAACAGATCTATGTCCGGGCAGCCCCAGGCTTCCGTAATCATCTTGAATATTTGGATGTCTAGCATCCACTCGTGTGGGTCTGACAGGTTTCTGCTCAGGCTGTCTGCCAGAATATTTTGTTTCCCTGACAGAAACTGAGCTTGTAGATCTACTTTGCAAGCTAGAGCTGTGTTCCAAAGAGTCATGGCTAGTCTGCAAAGGGGGTAGGAATGTGAACCCCCTTGCTTGTTTATGTACCACATAACTGTGGTGTTGTCTGTCCGAATCAGTAGTTGTCCTGGTTGAAGAAGATCCCTGAAAGCCAAGAGGGCATTCTGTACAGCTAACATCTCTTTTAAATTGATATGTAGGTGCTTCTGATCCTCTGTCCAAAAACCTTGCAGACCTTTTCCCTGCAAGTGGGCTCCCCATGCGTAATTCGAGTTGTCCGTGGTTAACACTTGGCTGGAGGCAGACTGAAGGCTTTCTGTTCTGAAGACATGCCATGGTCCACCAATGGAATTCCTTTTGTAGACAAGGCAAGACAGCAATTTGTGTGTCTAGACTGTGGCAATGCTGGGACCATACACTTTTTAGAAGATCCCTGAAAGCCAAGAGGGCATTCTGTACAGCTAACATCTCTTTTAAATTGCTATGTAGGTGCTTCTGATCCTCTGTCCAAAAACCTTGCAGACCTTTTCCCTGCAAGTGGGCTCCCCATGCGTAATTCGAGTTGTCCGTGGTTAACACTTGGCTGGAGGCAGACTGAAGGCTTTCCCTTTGTTGTGAAGACATGCCATGGTCCACCAATGGAATTCCTTTTGTAGACAAGGCAAGACAGCAATTTGTGTGTCTAGACTGTGGCAATGCTGGGACCATACACTTTTTAGGTACCATTGTATTTTTCTCATATGTAGTCTTGCATTTGGTATGAGAAGGATGCAGGAAGCCATGTAACCCAAAGCCTGCAGGAATTTCCTTGCAGTTAGCGGAGTTATTGATGCCAAGGTTTTGAAAGTTGAAGCCAGCTGCAGTTGCTTTTCGGATGTCAGGAATGCCATCTGGGTTGTTGTGTTTAGAAGAGCACTCAGAAAAGTTATCTGTTGTGTGGGTGTCAAATTTGACTTTATGTTCACAGTGAATCCCAGGTACTTGAAAAGATTTTGGTCAAATAGCAGGTGCTGAAGTAAAACATCATTGCTGTCTGCTTGAATAAGGCAGTCGTCCAGATAAGGGTAAATTTGAATACCCTTGAGTCTGCAATAAGCTACTACTGGTGCCAGGCACTTGGTGAAGACCCTGGGCGCAGTAAACAAGCCAAAGGGCAGCGCAGAGAATTGGTAATGTTTAGATCCGGCCTTGAACCTGAGGTATTTTCTGCACTCCTGTCTGATTGGGATGTGTAGGTAAGCCTCCTTTAAATCCAATGTCACCATCCATGCATTTTTGCTCAACATTGTCAGGAGCTGCTGCAGAGTAAGCATCTTGAACTTTGGTATGTCCAGGAAAGTGTTTAAGACTGACAGATCCAGGATGGGTCTCCATGAATTTTGCCTTTGTCTTTGACTTTGCCTTTATCAGAAGCTGTGTAGGCCTGAAAACCCCCTCGGAAGCTGGTACCTGCACAGTGGCTCCGGACCCATCCAAGGGAGCATTGTCCTAAGGTCCTGCAACTGGAGTGCTCAAAGGCCTAGTTAGCTCCTCGTGGGAGTCTGTTTCGGCAGTTGGTTCTGAAATGGCCGACGTCAGGGGCTGTGAAAGCGCCTCACTGACGACGGCCGAACCTGTAGCTGGCTCTGCTTGTAAAACGTTGTCTGATTTGGGCCTCGGAGGCCTGTCCTTATCCTTGCGTCATTTGTGAACTCCAGTAGTCGGAAGCGTGCCTGACGACATTTTATAATTAAATTGCCTACCAAAGTAGTGACAAGCAAAATCGTACCTTCGCTTAATCGTACGTTGGTTAAATCTAGCACAAAACCAAAAACTAGCGACGTCGTGGTCAGGGCCTAAACAAGGAATACAGTAAGAATGGAAATCCTTATGAGGTATTTGCTTCCCACAAGAAATGCAATTATTAACTTTTTCTGACATTGGACTGGAGCAAGAATAAAGTTTCCCCAATGGGGTACTTAGCTTTGAGAAGAAGAAGTAAGTCTTCGGACTGAAGCACGAAAAAATATCAGGAGTCAGCCGACCGGAACTTGCGAACTGCTTTCACCGCACAGCAAGAAAGTCTGGAGAACATGGCGTCGGCTGGCAGCTTTGTACTCGTAGCGCTCTGACGTCAGGGAGCATGACTGAACAGCCGACGCCGGACCCAGACTTTGGGATTCTGGCCGACCGAGGGCTGCCTGCCAGCAGGAAGAACCCTACAGTGATGACTGCAACAGTGAAACACGATGAACATCTCTTTCCCATCTTGCAAGAAGACCAGCACGGGCATCTGTGGCAGCTTCCATGGAAGTAGTCTTATCATATGGGACAGCAGGGTCATCCAAGGCCTCCTCTGCTAGTCAGAGGCTATTAATACTGGATGTGGTTGGTCTTGCTTTACTGTTTCACAGCAGTCACGTGAAATGCATGGATAATTTTTGTTCCATTTGAAAGAGGATGCAACTGCCTTGCATGACTTCTTTTACAGAGTTGTTGAAAGATGAAAAGTTGAGCATTATGATTTCTTGTGAGATGGTAAAGTACTGTCTTTGTTATATACTTCAAAGAAACTCAGCAGGGACGCAGAACACACCCTGAAGCTACTTTATTACCAAGCTCAGACTGAACATTAAATTCATCTGCAATCAATTTACACAGAGATGCACAGACCTATTACACTTTTACATGCAATGCTCAACAGACCACATTATTCCCCCCCCCCCCCAACACACACACATACACTTGAGCATAGATACATTTACTAATTCACAGGGTAAAATGATAGTTCATTGTCTACACACACAAGCCATTAGGTAACTTATTAAGTATTGGAAATCTAGTCTCATTCATGCATTAGTGCAGAACTACTGCTATTACCTTTATTGGCTAGAAGACCAGGCAAGGAGGTGGTTTTCTAACTTTTTGTGATTTTTCTCATTATTAGCACTGTTTTTTGGCTCAGTGGCACACCATACCCACTGGTCTGAAAACAGCCTTTTATGCAGAGTAAGGAAAAAATCAGCACTGGAAACTTGCTCATTCCCCACAATGCACACGCCAGCACTATCACTATCTCATACTCTGGTATCAATAATCAGTTTCTCAGAAGTGTCAGTGTCCTTAGCCATTATAGGCCTGAGTCTCAAATGGTCAGAATGTCTACTATAAAATATCCCTAAATAAGTTCTTTCAATAAAATGCAAAACTGGGAATTTTTTTTTCAATGGCAGTTTTAATGATACTCCCCCAGAAGTATCCCAAAGATACACTTAATTGTCTTCAGCGATTGACATGTTGCTTGCATGTTTGTTATGCTGGAACTTTTGGAAGTACTGTTTCTTCCTATAATTCCTACTTGGACTCAGTTTCATCAAGTCTAGTGTGGGCCTAGCATATCTACTAAAGAAAATCAAGCAGGTGTCAGCCCTTCAGGGCCATTTAGAATTGTCCAGTGCTGTAACAGAAAAAGTGAAACATTATCATCATTTTCTAACATAGTGTTTCATAATGTCTTTTTATCTGCCTTGAAACTTTGTATGAATCGTTCAACTAACCCATTTGTTGCTGGATGTCATGGCACGATAGTGCAATGAAGTTTTCTATTCTGATTAACAAAATGGCATTTTTTCTTGGGCAAACTGGGTTCTACTGTCAATGACAATATGTTCAGGTGAGCAGTAAGCAGAGAAGAGCCTTTTCAAATGACTACTGGTAGCATGAGCTGTGGTTACACATAATTTCATATATTTGAAATGTGTGTATCCATTAATAATATTAATTTGCTGCAAACAAAAATACATCACTTATAAATAATCCAGTCAAATCATTATATAACCTTTTCAACATCTAGCTCAAAATGTCTAAAGGTGTAAGGGTGCCTGTCTATGCATTTTCTTCTACATATGACAAGGCAAACCTGCAATAGGACTTCCAAGATGGCTGAACATTGAGTAACAGCTTAATTTCAGCTCTCTGTGTGAAAACAGAAACTTAGCAGAGAAAGCCAGTGGACACAGATTTCTGGGTAAATTTAAGATAATGGCTAGTAAGTCCACTGCCTGGATGCCAGCAAAAAATAAATACAAAGGACCTGAAGGAAAATCAGCCACAAAAGGTGATGAAAAAACACTGACTGGATAAAGTACTGTAGCTGTTCAGCAAAAAGCAGTGCAAGCCCCAGACATGACTTCGAGTAACCTACAGGAAGATATGACACAACTACATACAGACGTGATTAAAACAAACAAAGCATTGATGGATTATATCAACACAAACAACAAAAGGCTGGAAAAAATGGAAGAAGCTTTAAACAGATATTCAGGTGAGATGATAAAGCTGCAAAAATCAGAGGTCATAATGAAGAAAAGGCTGGCCGAATATGCTCAGGAAGAGATGTTTCAAAAAATAATAGAATTAGAGGAAAGAGCACATAGGGAAAACTTGAGATTTTCAGCTATACCAGACAAACTGGAAGGAACAGACTGCATTAAGTTTATGAAAGCACAAATAATCAACTGGACTGGAATTCCACAGCAGGAGTTGTTAGCTGAAAAAACACATTGTTTGTATGCTCCAAACCTGGTTATAAGAAACCAGCAGAAGGAGTTGATTGACAAAACTGTGGCAGAAGGACAATGTACTAAAAGTGGGAGACAGCAGAGTATGGAAAACTATTACTCATTAAAAATTAAATAAATAGCGAAACGCAACTGGAATGCACAAAAAACTTTAATACAAAATAAACACGGAGCGCTTTCACCCACCACAATGCAGGTTTCATCAGAGTAATAACTTAATGGAGCAGCTTGTCTTAAATACCAATGTCTCACCAATGGTATCAATTCATCAATTAACGAACATCAATTAATAAAAATGTAAATAAACTAAACTAAACAAACTTAGTAACCCTTTTGTCATACAATGCCCAAATATATATATATATATATATATATATATATATATATATATATATATATATATATATATAAAAACAGTGTATATATAATTGTACTTAGTTTAATATAAATATATTTGTGTGTACAAATATATTTAATTTGATATAGTTAATATAAAATCTCGATATAGCTTTTTTAAAAAAATATATATATATGTGTGTATATCAAAAAAGATACAAAAGCACTTAGGACAAAAATGTTAATTAAAAATAAAATTAATGTTAATTTTTAAAAATATATTAAAAATGTATGTGTTCCGTAAGATATAAAATATAAATAGATATAATACTAAACATGTATACATAAATATATAATTAAATATGTATAAATAATTAAATTAATATTTATAAATATTTAAAATATATTCCAATTATATATTCTGTGCATTTAATTTTAACCTACTAGAAATAGAGATCTGTTCATTGATTCCAGGTTTTTTACATGCATTCAATCTTAACTGCCATAAACATTCCTTCAACTCTAACAGTGCATTAACATCACCTTCTTTAATCATAGTTTGGGGTAGTCTGTCTATAACAAAAAAGAGAAATTTTTTAAAATCCGGACATGATAAACTGTGTACAAAGAGTGCGTTAGTTGATTTTTTTGTTTTTAATGTCTCTATTATGTTCTGCTATTCTTTCTTTCAGTTTTCTTATGGTCTTCCCTACATAAAATGCCTGACAAGACAGGCATATAGCAACATAAACCACTAATTTTGTATTACAATTTACGTGCCCGGCACACCTTATGGTACGGTGGTATCCTTTAACTGTTACATAAGGTCCATCTCTTATGAATCTACATGACCTACAGAATCCACAAAAAAAAAAGACATAAAAGACACAAAAAAGACAAAAAAGAGACAAACTGATTATAAGCCAATATTAAAATATGGATTGTTAAATAGAAGCACACACAATCTTAATGATGGTCAGAGAACAAATGCTATGATACTGCCATACAGTAACAGTGCATATATGATAAAAAACATTATAACTGAAGTTTGGGACAAAGTTTTTAACAATCAGAGTGAAATTTCAGAGGAAATAGGCTCAAAGCCTGTAGTAGTTTTTAGTAGGGGTAGAAATCTTAAAGATTATTATGAAAGTGTGACCAGATTTAAAGATTCACAGATGAATAAATGTGGATTCTGTAGGTCATGTAGATTAGTATTATATCTATTTATATTTTATATCTTACGGAACACATACATTTTTAATATATTTTTAAAAATTAACATTAATTTTATTTTTAATTAACATTTTTGTCCTAAGTGCTTTTGTATCTTTTTTGATATACACACACATATATATATATTTTTAAAAAAGCTATATCAAGATTTTATATTAACTATATCAAATTAAATATATTTGTACACACAAATATATTTATATTAAACTAAGTGCAATTATATATACACTGTTTATATATATATATATATATATAGATATATATATATATAGATATATATATATATATATATATATACATATATATCTTTGGGCATTGTATGAGAAAAGGGGTGCAAAGTTTGCTTAGTTTATTCATATTTTTATTAATTGATGTTCGTTAATTGATGAATTGATACTATTGGTGAGATATTAGTATTTAAGACAAGCTGCTCCATTAAGTTATTACTCTGATGAAACCTGCATTGTGGTGGGTGAAAGCGCTCAGTGTTTATTTTGTATTAAAGTTTTTTGTGCATTCCAGTTGTGTTTCGCTATTTAATTTTTACTAGTTTTCTAACTATTACTCATTGTTCACCAGACAGAAGAGGAGCAAATTTATTCCATTATTCAGGCAAAGTTGAGATGCTGGTGTTAGATTCAAACTGCTGTACCCAGCTGTCTTCAAGGTATTCTTCCCTGGAGGGACAAAATATATATATTTTTGATGAAGTACATCCTAAGGTGGAAGTACATATGTTTGTCCAACAAAAAGTAAGATGTGAAACAGAAAGAGATTCTGTTTCTTGTTCTTCTGGTAATAATGACCACACAGAGGGAATGTACCTGTGAAACCTTTTCAAAATTTTCAACAGAAAATGTTGGAGAGAAGGAAGGGAGCATTGACTAGAAGAATCTGGAAATGAAGCAGAGGGGATTTCGGAGATGAACAGTAATAAAATCAGTAACTTAATATGGGAATACAAAGCAATAATTATATTTGTGAAATATGACAGAACAAGAAAATCTGGAAATACTGGACTTTTTCAGAATATGCTGGACTTGTGGGGGGACTCTAAAGCATATGCCCTACCTCATATCATTAATTCAGAAAAGTGCTTTGGGGAGGGGAAGACAAAAGAAAGAGTTAACTGTTAAGTAAAGATTTTTTTTTCTTAGTACTAAGTTTGCAGCATATGGTTTTCTTTACATGCTATAAAGTAAACGTTTTTTCCTGTTGTTTTGAGTGTCATGGGGATTGTAAACAGGTGCTACTGTTCTTTTTTCTTTTCTTTTCTTTCTCCTTTCCTCTCTCTTTCTTCTTGTTCAGTTTTAAGAAATGTAGGCACTGCAATGTAAAAAAAAAAGCCTGGTTAAAAAACATGATTAAAGAACACTGAATGTGCTTTTTTCTCATTCTTGCATGGGAATGACTGGATTAAAGACCTTAGATTGCTTTTGTAACAAGTTTTAGGAGACAGCAAGTACATGAAAACTATCATCGAATATTATGAGGCTTTTTTTCTAGCCAATACACATATGCTCAGTAACAATTCTGCAGCTGGCCTCATGTTTCCATGGCAACAATCTGATAAAGGGAAAGTGGCTGCCTGGTTCTTATGTCTCCATGAAGACAAACTGATAGAGAAACTGGCTGCAGTCTGGTGCAGAGTGATTGGCTGAGGAAAAAAAGAGAAATTGGCTAGGACAATGTTCTCTGAAAGCATTTGGGGGTTGTCTCACATGGGAGAGCTATAAAGATCAAACAAAACTAATTAGCACTTGAAGTAAAGTTTTCTCAGTTTTTTAAATGTAATAGGATAATATAAACAGGTGCTTTTGTTTTTTTCTTTTTCTCCCTTCTCTCTTTTTCTTTGTTTAGTTTTAAGAAGTGTAGGCACTACAATGTAAGAAAGGGGAGAGGTCTGGTTAAGAAAGCATTTTTTCCAATGCCTTCCATAGTGAAATGACTGGGTTAAGACCCCAGGCTTTATCCAGTAACAAATTTATTACAAAGCATGTAAATGGAAAAGAATATTAAATATAATACTATATGGCTTTTTTTTGGTAAAGAAGGTATCCTTAACGTGTTTGAGTCTGGTTTGCATGTCACTGGAAGACAATCTGATAAAAATAAATGGCTTGGAGAAAGTGTTTACTGAAAGTATTCAAGTGTTTTCTAAGCTGGGAGAGCTATAAAGGTATGACAAGACCAGACAGCACTTACTAAAAGCACAAGCTGTACCATTTTATTTATTTATTTATTTTACATTTGTTGATCGGGCTAGTCTAACTGGATATTTGTCCATTTTCAGTAGAGGCCCGGTGAGAAAAGCTCCAGCATGAACAGTAAACAAAGTTAACATATAACAAAGACATGTATGAAAACAATACAGTGGTAGCATTGGTTAAAAGAAATAATAAAAGTAATAAAACTATAGGATAGACATTATGCTAAAAGTTAAACTAAGTGAAACAAAACAGGTATTGCACAACAGAGTAAAGTATTTATAATTTATCCTCTTACTATGAAAAAAAAAGTAACAAGATTTAGAGGCCTAGATTGGAGGCCTAAGTTAGGGGAGTGGGGAAAGGGGTATGAGTAGGAGGGGAAAAGATTTCAGTCTGGGTTAGCACAAGGACAAAGCCACTGAGTTTTAAGATGTTCTTTAATATGTTTTTTGAATAGAGAAGTAGAAGCTAGGTTAGAAAGTTCAGGAGGGAGCTGATTCCAGGTTTTTACCTATTGCCAGCTTTGTTGTTAGACCAGGAGTTTATTAGCAGAACGTAGTGTAGCTAGATTTTTATAAGGTGAAATCAGATTAGTGAGGATAGGGGTATCATTGGGGTGGTATAGGATCTTTTGAGTGATAAGTAACTGTTGACAGAGTATGTGGTTATGCAATTCTAGCCATCCTAGTTGTTTGAGGTTAAGACAGTGGTGAGTTTTGAAGGGAGTACATGTAATGAATCTAGCTATGCTATTGTAACAGGTAGAAAGTTTGGTGATGTTGTTTTTTGATAGGTTAGTATATATAGCAGAGGCATAGAAAAGGGTAGAGATGAGGTGGGTCTGGGCAATGGTTTTCCTGGCTGAAGGGGTAAGGAAGAGTTTAATTCTATAGAGAGTACCAAGTTTTTTGTTAACAGAATTTATAGTTGCGTTAATAAGGTCATCATAATTAAGACGATTGTCAATTGTAACACCTAGTAGGTGGGTGGTAGTATCTGGGGTTATGTTGGTAGCATTGTTAGAGGTTATGGTGAAGAATGGTGTGGATGATTTATGAGTTGGAGTAAAGTGTAGTAGTTTTGTTTTTTTGGGATTAAGGAGGAGGCAATGTTGCATAAACCAAATTTTCATCATTTTGGAAAACAGTTTGGGTGAGGGACTGGAGGGAGGCTACGTTCTTTGCAGTACAGATTAAGGTCGAGTCATCTGCATATTGAATGCAGGTGGCTTGAGGTATGTTCAAGTGTAGGTCATTAATAAATAAGGAAAAAAGAAGGGGGCCTAAGATTGAGCCTTGCGGGACTCCAATATTTATTGGGAGTAATGAAGACAGATTGTTATCCCAAAGCACTGCTTGCTGCCTGTTTTGAAGATAACACCTAAACCATTGTAATGCTTGTGGATCAAGAGAATGGTAATTTAGTTTATCAAGAAGTTATGGTTAACCATATCAAAGGCTTTTGACAGGCCTATAAATAGTGCAGAGGAAAAGGAGTTGTTACGATTTTTATTTATAGAGTCAGTGAAGGATAGAAGGGCAGTCGTTGTGCTGTGGAATGGTCTGAAGCCATGTTGACAGTTGGCTAGTAAGTTATTTTGTAGTAGGTGGTTGAGTAGTTGTTTGTGAATACATTTTTCCATGCATCTTAGCATGACTAACCTTCTTTTTGGTTAACTCTAACCTGTCTATGTGGCTATCCAGTTTATAATTTTTGTTCTTATTAGAAAGTTAAAACTTCACTATTTGAAGATGTACATAATTTTGTGTGTTGTTAAAGTAATAGGTTTTAGTGGGGTATTGGGGGAGGGTTGCTTTTTTTGTTTTTTTGAGGGATTTTTAATCAAACAAAATGTTCTGTAAGTTGTGACGCTCAAATGGATATGACAAGAAACAACTGTAAAAAAGATCAACCTGCCAAACACTAAGCATGTAACATAAAAGTTGGAATTAGATGTTTAACAAAAAAAGCAGTTATACATAAAAGGTGGTAAAAATAACTATATAGGAAAATGATGCTTTCTGTAATGTCTTTCAGTCTAAATGGTCTTGCAGATAAGTGCAAAAAGAAAGTAGTGAACTACATAAAAAAATGTAGAGTACAAACAGCTAAGCTACAGGAGACACACGTGGAAAGAACTGAACATGTGAATTTGATAAAGAAAGGTTTTCAGGACGGTTATTCAGCAGAATACATGGGGCAAAGGAAAAGAGGAGTACTTATATTAATTGTAAGAGGAGCTCCAATAGTGATAGAAGAGGAAAGACAATAATGGAAGATGAACAGTACTAAGGGACTACTGGCAATGTAGGAGGAATACACGCGCACATATTTATATTTCACCTAAAACTGCTATAATGGAGCTTAAGAACATTCTGGGAGAAATAATCAGCTTTCAGCAAGGAATATTACTTATAGGTGGGGACTGGAATTTGGTTTGCAACAGGTGAAGATGTGTCAGAGGGCCTAGATGGGAAATGTAACAAAGAGGGTATATTTTTGAAGAAATTTATGAAAATGTTTGGCATGGAAGATGTGAATTCAGTATTAGGAATGGAATTCAGAGTGAATTTACATATTATTCTCCAAGATACAAAAGCTGGGCTAGGCCAGATAAAATTTATATCTCACAGGAACATGTGCATTTAATTGTAAGTCTTGAAACACACCCAATAACAATTTCAGATCATGCACCAATACTAACTAAAATAAAAACACAAGGTAATGAAATAAAAATGAGACACTTGACACTTTCCCACCTATCTGCTGAGAAGAGAAGTTTCAGGAATGGGTTTTGGAAATAATTCAGGAGCTATTACAGAGGACATAACTTTCTTCTGAAAATATAGCTAGGGAGTGGGATAAAATTAAAGTGGAATTTAAAGCTAAGGTGGAAATAAAGGAAAGGGAGATACAGTTAAGAAGTAAGAAGAATTACTTAGAGGGAATGACAAATGTTAAAGGATTGCAAAATAGGGGGAATCTCTCAGAACAAGAAAAGGAGCAACTGCAGAATGCTAAACAGAAAATAAGGGATTAACTTGATAATATGCATGAGTTTAGAAAGACTGCTGTTAAGCAAATTTTTTTGATAATAATTCTAGAGCACAAAAACTTTCAGCACAACAACACAGGCAACAGAAAGTAGAAAGGGCTGTTATCAAACTTAGGGAGCCTATAACATGAAAGATAACAAGGGATCCTGTAGAAGTATTAGAAATATTTCAGAAATTCTATGAAAGTCTGTACAAAGAGAAACATGGAAATCAAAAAAAGGTACAAATGGAAATCTTTATGGTAGAATTAAATATGTTAGAGGTAGAGGAGGGCTCAATTACTCACAGTTAAGATAGGCGGAGATGAGATAAAAATGGTTATGTATAACTAATCTACAGGAAATTCCCCATGAATAGATAGTATTCCTATGGAAGTTTGGAAGCTGAGCTAGGAGGGAAAAAACTGATAAAGATCCAGAAGGTTTTGTTTAACACTATTTTAAAAGGAGGAGAAGTACTAACATCCTGGAAGAAAGCGGTGGTAGCTGCGATACCTGAAGAGGGTAAAGATCCATCAGATCCAGCTTCATACAGATGTATTTCAATATTATACCATAATTATAAAGTGTTTACGTAGTCCGAGGCGTCTGTTGTGATGACTTGATTTGCTTGAGGCTTGCTGAATGGAAGACCTGTGTTTGTTTGACATGCTTGAGCCCACCACAGAAATTCCTTTTGCAGACATGGAATTAGTGGTATTATTGTTTCCAAACTGTGGCTGTGTTGAGACCATATGTTTTTCAGGTACCATTGCAGTTTCCTCATATGCAGCTTTGCACATGGGATTAGTAAGATGCAAGATGCCATGAATCCCAGAGCCTGCAGGATTTTCCTTGCAGTCAGCCTGATTTGCTAGTGTTATGAAGTATTGAATTAGTTGCCCCTGCTTCTCTGGCGTGAGGTAGGCCATCTGGGTGTTTGTGTCCAAATTGGCACCCAGGAAAATTATCTTCCGAGAGGGTATTAGCCTTGATTTCTTTTTGTTGACTGTGTATCCCAGAGAATTCAATAACATTATTACATAAGCCAGATGTTTCAGAAGAATGTGCTTGCTGTCCGCTTGGATCAGGCAGTCGTCCAAATAGGGATATATTTGTATCCCTTGAAGTCTGCAGTAGGCAATTACTGATGCCAGGCATTTCATGAATATTCTGGGCACAGTAGATAAGCCAAAGGGCAATGCAGAGAATTGATAATGGGTTGAACCTGCAAGAAAACTGAGGTACCTTCTGCAATTTTGTCTGATAGGGACATGCAGGTATGCCTCCTTGAGGTCCAATGTTACCAGCCAAGACTCCTTGCCCAGCATGGGAAGAAGTTGCTGTAGAGTGAGCATTTTGAATTTTGGTACGAGTAGAAATGTGTTTAGGATGGCACCAGAAATAGCCTGGAATAAAAACCTTGACCTTGTTCGTGCGTAGGTACCTCTTGAATAGCTTTCATGTTTATGAGATCTGTAATTTGTCTTTGTGCCTCTGCCCTTTGATTGTGTGGCAGGTTTGGCATGCCTCTCATTTTTGGAAGGGTGTGAAAATGGAATTTGTAGCCTCTGTTTATAATGTCCAGGATCCATTTGTCCTATGTGACAATATGCCAATTTTTTGAAAATAATGCCAGCTTTCCTCCTAAGGGGGCTGCCAATTGTGACATGGTTGGCATGCAAAGGGGAAAGTCATTGGGTTTGCTTTCTGAAAGATTGTGAGTGGTCTTCGCCACCTCTTTGTGTAGGAGCTTGCCATTGTCTGCCTCTATACGATCCTTGGGATTATCCTCTGCCCCACGGGCGCCTGTATCTGCCTCTATGGGGTCTGTCTGTGGCAGGAAAGGACCAGTTTTTCGAAGGCCAATTTCTACTAAAACGTGGGGGTTGAACCTGTAGAAATTCTTTCACAGTTTGCATTGATTTAGCCTTTTCCTCCATTTTCCTTAATACCTCCTCAGCATTAGCACCAAATAGTACATCCTTTTGAAGAGGGGCATCTAGTAATTTAGCTTTGACATGATCAGGCAAGGCTTGTTCCTTGAGCCAGGCATGCCTACGTATGACTGATCCTGTAACAGCAGCTCTACATGAGGCCTCTAGAGCATCAAAACCACATTGTAAGGTATGCTTACCCACTTGTTCTGCACTATGCATCAAATCCTGCAACTCCTTCAAGTCTGGTTGTTCAGGTTGTGACATTTTACTTTTCAATTGTGATAACAAAAACTGTTGGTATTTTAGCATATGAAACTGACAGTTTAAGGCCCTCATGGATAAGGTAGCCGAGGTATATACCTTTTTCCCCCACCTTTCTAAGGATCTGGAATCTCTCTCGGAAGGCAGTGGATTTTTAGCAATGGAGGCCTTAACTCCCTTGGGGCCCTGTGAGATGGTTTCTGGGTGAGCAGCATGGCTTTTGTATAGAAATTGGTGTGAGTTAGGGACCCTGTAGTACCTGTCAGGCTTAACTGGAGCTGGAGGTAGAGAGTCCGGGTTAAGGCAGGCCTCTGAGTAAACATCTAGGATGTCCAAGACAGGAGGTATAGCCAGAGGCCTGTGCAAGCAAGAGAAATTCCCTGAGCCTTTTCTTGGAATCTGAATAATCCTGGCCTTCCCAGTGGAAGTGTTCCCTTAAAGTATGCAAAGTTTCCCCAAATGAGTAATCCTCAGGGGGGGATACAGAAGGGATGGACTCCTCCACATCAGAGTCTTCAAAAGGGGAGTAAGAATGTTCCTGATAATCAGAGTGCTCTGAAATAATGGAGCCCTGATCAGAGGAGGGGGAATCTTCCTCCACTCTAGGTCTTTTGTCCGGAGGGGGCTGAGAACCTCTGATAAGAGTAATTAAATCCTCAGCCATTTTAAGCATCTGTTTCTTAGGCATGGGGCCTGGAGATGGGCCCTGTGTAGCTGGTCTCTTAGAGTGCATGGTTGCTTTAGACTTTGTGAAAGCCTTGATGGAGAAAGAAGAGGAAGGTCTGAAGACACCTTGAGTGGTGGTGGACCTGTCCACATTCTGAGTTTCAATGCCAAGAGTGGCTTCGGTATCTGTAGTCGGGGTGTGGGCCGAGGAGCCTGCGACCTCGGGTACAGGAGACACCGTCAAAGACAGGTCGTCGGTGGTCAGGGGCTGCGTAGTCGCCTCGTTGAGAACCGGACCACGTGTAGTCGGCTTTGGCGTGGTGTCGGTAGAGGCCGCGGACCTCGTGTGTCGGTCCTTGTCTTTGTGTTTTTTAGACAAAATCGGAGTCGGAGTATCCGACGACATAGTATAGTTAAATGCTTTCCCAAAATAATGCTGGGCGAACTCTGCCCGACGCTTAATAGTGCATTTATTGAATGTAGCACAAAAGCGACAGACCGAGACGTCGTGGTCTGGGCCTAAACAAGGTATACAGAGGGAATGAAAATCCTTATGCGGTATTTGCTTCCCACAAGAAATACAATTATTAACTTTGTCTGACATCGGTCTGAGGCAAGAAAAGTTTCCCCAATGGGGTACTTAGCTTTTAAGAAGACTTCGGTATCCAAATTTTCGTAATCTCAGGAGCTGGCTGACCGGCACTTGCGAACTGCTTCTGCTTCGGGCACCACGCAGCAAGAAAGACTGAAGAAAATGGCATCGGCTGGTTCCTTTATACCCCTGTCGCACTGACGTCAGGGAAGAAGCGACGACAACCGACGCCGGACCTAGACTTTGGAATTCGGCCGACCGAGGACCCGCCTGACGGCAGGAGAACCCATCTGTTATGACTGCAGCTGTATGCACGATGAACATCAGTCTCGGCCTTTATATTCAAGCTCGAGGTCTTCTGCCAGCTCATGGCTAAACCCTATCCCGAAATGAACTATAACCTTCCCTGATCTTGTTTGCTCTTATAAAAAGTGAAACACAGAAAAAAAGACTATGGTCAATAGAAGAAGGTCCGATCAGAAGACTAGGAAGAAAGGAGGGTGGGATGTAAGAATGAAGGTGAAGATGGACAATACACATGGAACGTTATGGTGAGTACAGAACAGAAGTTCTTTATGTGATGTTGTCCTATCTCACCTTCAGTCTTACCAGGTTGGGACAGCGTCCTTAGCACTTATCATCTTGGGTGGCTCAAGGGAGAATATTCCTCAGAATCGTGAACCCAAAAGTGGCCCTATTCCTGGAGGCCAAATCAATTCTGTAATGAGTGATAAAGGTATGTGGTTTTGCCCATGTTGCTGCTGCACAAATGGTATCAATTGGTAACCTAGCAAAAAACGATGAAGAGGTTGCAATGGCTCTTGTGGAGTGGGTTTTAACTCTTCCGGGAAGATCCTTATTCTAAGACTTGCAGATAAAAGTTATGCAATCTGAAAGCCATTTTGAAAGTGTTACCTTAGAGACAGGAGAACCTATCTTTGAATCTGAAAAGGAAATAAAGAGCTGGTCAGATTTTCAGAAATTCTTAGTTTTGTGTAAATAAAAACGTAACTGTCTATGCACATCTGGTTGATGCAACATATATTCTGCCTTATTCTCGTAATTTGAGAAGAAGACTGGCAGCTCTGTCATTTGGTTCAGATTTGACTCTGATGACACTTTGGGTAAAAAAGGAAGACCTGTTCGTAAGGACACCCTGTCCTTCTGGAAAAGCAAGTATGGGGTTTTATAGGCAAGGCTTGCAACTCTGATACTCTTCTAGCAGAGGTGATTGTTACTAATAGGATTGTTTTCCAGGTTAAAAATTTGAGTTTGCAAGATGATGCTGGTTCAAAAGGGGAGAATATTAAATGAGATAAGACAAAATTTAAGTGCCATGGAGCTGGAGGATCTTCGATAGGTGGTCTTAACAACAAGGTACCTGTAGGAAAGGCTTTGCATAGCCTATGAGACATAATGTTTGAGCCTGATTCACCAAGATGGAAATTGGATATAGATGATAGCTGAACTCTAATGGTAGCTACACCCTCATTGAAAAGTTTTGCTAGAAATTCTAAAATGGAATCATCTGAGCAATGCTCTCATCTCTAGGACACTGATGTGTAAGTGAGCCTCGTGATCCTGCTAGGTGCCTTGAACTGTCTTTCCCAGATAATGCCCCCCCCCCCATCTGAGAGGTGACCATGGTCACTGTGGTCAGTGGTTGGGGAAGTACAAATGGTCGACCTAGAGTTACTTGAGTGGAGTAAAGCCACCAACACAGGTCATTCTTGCAAGTTTCTGTTAATAATATCTTATGAGACATTCGTAGGTCTTGCATGGATCACTGAGTGGATAGCAACCACTGTAGAATTCTCATGTGCAAACGTGCTAGTGGGACCAGAATTATTCCTGCTGCCATGATTCTCAGGACTTTTAGAACTATCCTTGCTTGTACTTTCTTCTTTCCTAAAAGGTATACTTGGTGTCTTAGAACTTGAATTCTTTCTGGAGGGAGAATAGCTGTCGTGTTTGTTGAGTCTAATTCTGCCCCTATGAAAACCACATTCTGAGAAGGCAGTAAGGCAGATTTTTCGTAGTTTACTGTAATGCCTAGGTGGGAGCAAAGTTGTAAGGTTGTATCTCTTGCATGTATTAGTAGATGCCTGGTTGTGGTGGTTAGAAGTCAGTCATCTAAGTATAGAAAGACCTGGAATCCTAGACATCTCAAGTATGCCACGACTACTGCCATACATTTGGTGAACATTCTGGAGGCTGTAGTGAGCCCAAAGGGCAGAGCTTGAAACTGGTAATGACTGTTTCGCAGACGAAAGTGCAGGTGTCTCCTGGATTGCCTGTCCATTTTTATGTGGTAGTATGCATCCCGGAGATCTATACAGCACATCCAATTTTCTTTTCCCAAAATTGGGAGTACTGACTGCAGTGTCACCATCCAGAACTTGGGTCTTTTTTACTGATTTGTTTAGAATGCTGAGATCCAGGAGTGGGTCTCCATTCCCTGTTTTCTTTGAAACTAAAAAGAATCTTGAGTAACTTCAGGATCCTATTTGGTCTGCTGGGACTGTTTGGATGACTCTTTTGTCTAACAACTTTTGAATTGGAGTTGCTTGTTCCTTTTGACTGGGTGGAACGTCCGGAAACTTTTTTATCATTAGAATGGGAAAGGAAAAGGGAATGATGTAACCTCTGGATATGATGCCTTGTACCCATTTGTCTTTTGTTATTCCTTGCCAGGTTTCTGGGTACAAAGATAAGTGGCCATCAAATGCCTGCAGAGACGGACAGATGGGCTTCTCTTCAGGAGCATTGAAAGGACTTGCCAAAGGAAGAATCTCTGTCTTCCTGATTCTGTAGGCCCCTTCTGCCACCTGGTCTGCATCTTCCATTACTACCTATCCCTCTGCCCCTGGGAGAAGATTCACCACGTGTCTTGAAAGGATCTCCGATATTTTTGTTACCACATTTAGCCACTTCATTTCTGACCTTTGGGATAAGGTCTGGTAGGCTTGAAAAAACGGACTCCTACAGAAGACAGAGTCTTTCCTTCATGCACACACCTGGTTAGTGTGTCCTTGACTTTGGGCTCAAACAAAGATGAGCCACTGAATGAGGTATTCACAAAGGAAGATTCAAAGCTCTCTGCAAAGTTACACAAGCGGATCCAAGAATGTCACCTTAGGGAAATTCCATAACCCGCTGCTCTACTTGCTCCATCCACTGCATAAGAGACGAGTCTCGTGGAGGCGTTGACAACTGAGTTTAAGGTAGAGTGCCGAGACAACACTTTGTCTGAGACCCCTTCAGCTGCTGAACCTTGGAGTGTATCTCCTAGCTCTTTCAGGAGGTCTCTCTGCAACCTAATAAAATAAGTAAGGTAATTCAGTGATCTGAGGGAAAAAGTCACTGAAGAAAAAAATGGGCTTTCCATATCTGTCCATTGTCCGAGACTCCTTGTTCAGTGGATGGACAGAAGAAGATGTCTCTGAGAGCTCCTTCTTGGTTGCTGCCATCACAACCACAGCATCAACTGGGACTCCCTTGGTCAGAAAAACCTTTTCTGAAGAGGATGTAATATATTTGTTTAACCTCCTAGGAACAGGTTCCACTGAGTCTGGGGACTCCCATGCCTTTCATGAAACTAAGTCCCTAAGTTCATCGAAAGGCAGAGACACCCAAGAAGTGGAAGGGTGAGATCCGAAAACTTTCAGGTAGACAGATCCCTCAGCAGAAGGGTTGGTGGACTTCCAGCTGCCTCTCTGTTTTAGCATTTCTAGGATGTCTCCAAAGGAGACATCATCAGGATCAGGAGAACCGTGGGGACCATTCAGCTTCATCGAGGTCCATATCGGAAGTAATGGAGTCCTCTGGGGAGTCTAGGTGCTTCCTCTTGCATAACCTCTTTGAGGGACCTCCTCAGAGGGGTACTCTGGGAAGGTATTGGAAGAGTGGGGGGTACCCTGTGGGACATTCTGAGGCCTAGGATCTCTGCATCCACTGGGGCCTTCGGGGGAAGAACATCTGTAGATGACAGTGGAGCCCTCTCACTCTCTTCATAACCTTGAAAGCCCCTCGTCCTGGATCCGAAGAAGCCAAGAGCCCCCCCAAGAACAAAAGACAATGGGCCTGAGGAGCCAAGCTCAACTGCGCAGAGGCCTCAAGAGACAAAGTCGGATCCGGCAACCCTCTGATCCAACTCGCCTCCCCGGACCCAAGTGGAGACCATCGGCTCCTAAACTCTTCGAGTTCTGATGTAGCCAAGGAAGTTGGAGCCATGGACGGATCCGTAGATCCTGTAGTAGGTCTCAGATCCAAGGGATCCTCTACAGTCAGCTCTGGATCTTCTGACTCCAAAGCCAGAGTTGGCACGGAGGAGGATTTGGAGCAGAAGATATGGATGTGGTAGGATCCAAAGCCATGGGGGTCGGATCCAACAATAATTTAGCCAGCACCTGAGTCCTCAGCAGCCTCCGTACCACTCAATCCATGTTACCATCAGAAAGACTCCTGGAAGACCGAGTCAAGAGGGTAGGGGACTTGGACCTTTATAGTATGGGTAATCTGAGAGTGGGGGAGAATGGCTCCAAGGTAGGAGACCAGCTCTGTAATTCGAACTCAATCGGCACCGAAGTAAATGATGTTGGAGCAGATGTAAATTTCTTAGATCCGATAAGCTTTGGATCCGGAGAGGATATTTCTGCCAACTTTTTACACAGTTCCAATAAGGAAGAAGAGGAGGATCTCTTCCCAGACCTGTCAAACTTATCAGACTTGTCAGATTTAGTTGTTGGAGACTTATCCTTTTTAGATAAACCCGGACCTTCTTATAAAGCCTCTGAGAAGGGGGTTTTCAGTAATCTTTTTAATATCAATTTGTTTTTCCTCTCCAGGAGCGCTCTTTGATTGAAAGCATGACAAATTGAGCAAGACTCCTGCAGATGGACGGCCCCAAGACAATTGACACAAAGAGTGTGTCTATCACTTAAGGGCATCTTTTACCACAGGATTCACATTTTTTTAACCCTAAAGGTTTCGAATCCTTACTAGACATCTTGAACAGCAAAAAACAAGGCAGTAATAAGTCATAACAGAATATAATATAGCTTTTTTTTAACTAGACACTAAAAAGGGTCACATTACAGTAAAAAGAGAGAGAAAGAAGAGGTAGGCACAGCACTCTAACTTAAACGGTCTATGCCCGGGAGAGAGAAAATAAAAGGATAACGAAAGCCCACTAACTTAAATGGGCTATGAATAAAACAGTTCTCTAACTAAAACAAACTATTTTTAAGGGTCTATATTACGTTATTGAACATTTACATATTTGAACGTTATATGGTCGACACCATATTATCAAACATGTAAATGTTCAAACGTTTCAACGGAGATCTTCGTACAGTGCAGAAATGGAAGTTTTCCATTCTACGCACTGCAGTGTGATCTTGAAGTTGATAGATTGAAAGTGCTGGGGGGGGGTGTGGGGTGTAGGGGGGCTTCCCCCCTGCTTAACCTTTCAGGTAGTTTTTTTTTTTTTTTATTTTCAAATATTTAATAGTTCGACCATATTGTGTTCGAACTTTTAACTATTCGATAATCTAATATAGTCCCGTTTTTAAAGCATTAGGAAGGAATAAAAAGAAGCTGGGAAGGGATAACCAGGACAAAACGGTAAACAACGGCCAACAGCAAAAAACATAGCCAAAAGAAATGGAAAAGGATTACACAGTAAGCTATAACCTCAAAAAGTTAAATAACCAGCCAAAAAATTAACTTTCCTAAAGTTGGAACAACAAAGGAAATACTTTGCCAGAGCTAGCAGAACGAGCACCCAATCATGTTTAGCGGCAAATGAGATCTGGGAAGATTATAGTGCATGCTGTGATAGGGTTTAGCCACGAGCTGGCAGAAGACTCAAGCTTGAATATAAAGGCTGAGATGGATTCTGAGGATCGTATCCAAACCCAACCTGGTAAGAATGAAAGTGAGATAAGGCAA
The DNA here is from genome assembly GCF_019279795.1 of Protopterus annectens. NCBI lineage: Eukaryota > Metazoa > Chordata > Ceratodontiformes > Protopteridae > Protopterus > Protopterus annectens. The sequence continues at coordinate 1,854,482,579 of NC_056726.1, read as the reverse complement.
TATCACATCTATAATTCAAGGTGGAAAGAGATGATGATGAAACAGGGGGGAGCTCAAGAAATAAGGATAGACTAGGATTTTAGATGCAGCTGCAGACTTTTAAGAAGAATAACAGTAATCATACAGAATATTATATTTGTAAAGTAGCAAAAAAGTATTCTAAGAACTAAGCCAACACAGGAAAGGAAAAAGGAGATTCTGCTAATACAGATGACTGCAATTAGGGATACAGACAATAGGCAAGAGGGGGGCTGGAATTTATTGCAGAAAACTGGCAAAGGAGCCAAGGTATTGGGAGCAAATATCTAGACAGGGAAAGATAACAGAATGGGAAGCCGCCAAGAACTTATTTGGACTGCAGGTTAGACACTGCCTTACCTATCAAAGACTGAGTATAGGCAAAGAGAAAGAAATAGGGAAGTCCTACATGACAGGCCAGCACTGGTAGAGTTTTCAGCAGAATCTGAAACAGAGGTTACTTTCAGAAAGGAATAATTAGTAGAGTATATAAAATATTGCAGGATAACTGTAAAAATCAATAAGAGGAGTTTAGAAAGGATTGGGAAGAGAGACTGGATAAGGAATTCACAAAAATAATCGGGGATACATGTATGTCTACCATATATGCAACAAGGTCTAGAAGATTTAGGATCTTTGCTTGGAAGTGTCTACATAGCTATTTTTATACCCCAAGTAGATTCCAAAGAATTTTTCCTCAGGTAGAAAGAAAATGTTGGAGGTGTGATGGGGAAGAAAAAGGTAACTGAACATATTTTCATCAACAACCAGCTTCTTACCCTCACACAGCATGGATTTAGACCCTGTCATAGCACCTCCACTGCCCTCCTCTCCTTCCTTGAAACAATTAACAAAGCCCGCAATTCCAGCCATTTCGTGTCCATCCTTCTCCTTGACCTTCCAAGTCATTTGACAATATTTCCCACAACCTGCTTCTTAATAAACTCTCCAAACTAAACCTATCCCCTTCCTGTATAAACTGGTTCTTCTGCTACCTCACAACCAGACAAGCAGTCAAATGGAATAAAGCCATTTCACCCTTCCTTAATACTCCCACAGATGTCCCTCAAGGTTCCATTTTAGGCCACCTACTATTCAATATATTTATTAATGATTTCTACCAAGCCATTCCAAACTCCAGCCTCAACAATATTTTATTTATTTATTTATTGCAGTTGGTTTACCAGGATAGTCCATTGGGCCAGAATGAACCTGTTTTCAATGGAGTCCTGGGGAGAAAAGCTCCAAACAATCAAGACTACAGTAGGTTATGAATGATAATTATACATATGTAAAAATGTAAAAAATATGAAAGATAATTATACAATTTAAAAAACAATTCAAGCAAACAATAACAAATAGTACACAAAAGTTACAAACTAATACAAAGTAGTGACTGAAACTAACAGATGATACAAACTAAAAAAGGAATAGTGCAAGTAAATATTTAGAAGTCATTTTGTCCTAGGATTCAAACATTTAAATGAGCAGCATCATATAGTCATGCAAATATCATAATAGTATTCATGCAGATATCATAACAATAAGAATGGATGAGTTAGGAGTAATGAAACAGAGAAATGCTGGTGTAATCAGGGGAAGTAAGGAGGATGGGAAATGCCAGTGCTAGTTATGTGGGATGGGAGCAAGAGCATTCCCAGAGAGATACTAGATGAGAATGAAGAGATTTTTTAAAAGTAAAACGGTTGGAGTTGATACGAATGGATGGTGGCAGGGAGTTCCAGAGGCGAGCCAGACCATAGGATAGAAGATTTTTGCCTGGGGGACGAGTTGGTTTGTACACTTCTAGAAGATTTTGGTTATTAGACCTTAATACTCTATAAGGTAGGTGCATTTTAAAGGCAGTAGAAAGGGAAGGACAGAGAGAGGGGTTGAAAATCAGTTTGTGAGTTAGTTGAGTATAGGTGAGAAGATTTGGTAGTTCTAGCCATTTTAGTTTTTGGAGAGAGGAGCAATGGTGGGTAGAGGACTTATGGCTGGTGGCAAACACTGCAATTTTGTTGTAGCAAGAGGAAAGTTGTGTTTTCAGAGAGGACTGCAGATTAGTCAGAAGTGGAGCTCCATAGAGAAGGGAGGGGATAAGAAAGGAAGTAGAGAGAGTAATTTTGGTGGCAGGAGTAAGGTAATGATTTTGTCGATAGAGCATACCGAGTTTTTGATGTGTTTTTTTATATTTAGTTGTAAATGAGAGTTGAATTTGAGCTGGTTGTCAATTTGGACCCCGAGTAATTTGGTCTCTGAGACCAGTTCCAGAGGCGTGTTATTTTGACTAGTAATAGAGAAAGCGTTTATATTGAGGGAGGTGACTTTAGAGGGTGTAAAAACCATTAGTTTGGTTTTAGAGGCATTGAGTGCTAGGTGATTTCATTTTATCCATTGCTCAGTGGTTGAAAAAGCATCTTGAGTAAGCTTTAGAAGTGTAGGGATAGATGTGGCATATTGGATGATGTTTGAGAAAGGGATAGAGTTGCGGAAGTCATTTATGAATATGTTAAAGAGGAGGGGACCCAATATGGAACCTTGGGGAACTCCGGTTGGGGTATTAAGAATTGAGGAGGTGGCCTTTTTCCATTTTACTGCTTGAAATCTATGGGATAGGTAGCTGGAGAACCAATTCAAAGATGAAGGAGATAGGTTAAGTTTTGAGAGTTTAGATAAAAGCAGGCTGTGTGAGATAGTGTCGAAGGCCTTAGAGAGGTCTAGTAATAGGGTAGAGACAAATAGACCAGAGTCCCAGGCTTTGTTAATAGTTTCAAGGAAGGAGAGGAGGGCTGTCATAGTGCTGTGATTAGGTCTGAATCCATGTTGTGTGGGAGTTAGTAGGTGATTATCTAAGAGATGTGGTAGGAGTTGAAGTTGGATACACTTTTCAAGGAGTTTAGAGATGGGAGGCAGGATAGCAATGGGGCGGAAATTAGTAACATTGTTATTGTTGCCCCCTTTATGTAATGGTATGATAAAGGCCTTTTTCCAGATTTGGGGTACTGTACTTTCTTGGATAGAGCGGTTGCTTAGAATGCTAATGGGGTAGGCAATCGCTTCAGCTGCTGTGCTAAGAAAGAAAGAGGGGATATTATCAGGAGCATTAGTGCATGGCTTCAGTTTTAGAAGGAGTTTTTTGATGGTAGAAGTGGGTATAGGCTTATGTAAGAATAGTGGGGAGTGGGAAGAGGGGGTATTAGAGGGTGAAGAAGGTGAGGAAGTGAGAGTAGGAGAAGAGGAAGAGGGTACAGAGTTAGTGAGCGAGAATGAGGGAGTGGTAGCAGTGCAGGGCAGAGTATTGGTAGGGGGGGTTGGGGGTGAGTTGGAGCATGTGATATTGTTAGGGAAAGAAGAGATTAATTTAGAGATGGATTCAATGAAAAAAGAGTTAAATTGTGTGGCTAGGTCAGTATCAGGAGTATTAGGGTCTGGGGTGGGGGTGTCTGGTTTGCTGGGGTTGAGGAGGTTAGAGATACTTTTCCAGAATTTCTGAGGATTTGTTTTGTTATTGTTTTGGAGTATGGAGAAGTAATTTTGTCGATCAGAGATGATGAGTTTTTTTACTTTATTTCGAAGTGTTTTGTATTCATTATGGTTGAGGGTGGTCCTATTTTTCTGGAAGTGTGTCCAAGCTTTATCTCTATGCCGCATTATTGCTAGTGTGTTATTGGTAAGCCATGGGGCAGTTTTAATTTTTATTCTCTTTGTCCTTAAGGGAGCATGAAAGTCTAGAACTTTTAAGAATATTGAGTTGAAGTGGGCAACTGCATTGTCTAGAGACAATGTTTTTAGACAGTCCCAGTTTATTGCTTTTAGGGAATTAGAAAAGGTTGATGGATTAAAGTTTTTTTGATTCCGGATAGTAATAAAATTATGGGTGCGATGTAGGAGTAAGGGGAGACGATGAGTGAAAGTGGGTAAGTGGTCACTAAGAGTATCTGGAAGAGTACCACTGTCGGAGAAATAGTGGGGATGAGAGACTAGAATCCAGTCTAGAATACTGCCACTAGACAGGTTTTTTGATGGGTGTGTTAGAGTTGATTAGCTGTGAAAAATTGTAGAGGTTGATGTTAAGTGGGTTTGTAGGAGACTGAATGGAGGCCCAATTAATATTCATGTCTCCTAAAATTATTGTTTCATTGCTAATGTTGTTGGAGAGCCAGGAGAGGATGTCTTCGAGTGTAGAAATATTGTCCCCTGGGGGGATGTAGAGGGAAGCTATACATATGTGCTTGTGTTTGTTGACTTGAAGTAGTGTTAGGAGTAGTTCAGCATTGTTAAATTGAGGAGTAGGTTTGTTATAAGGAGTAACAGACAAGGAGGATGAGTATAGGAGAGCTACTCCACCCCCTTTTTTTGTGGGACCTGTCGTTTCTAATGATAGAATAGTTTGGAGGAATTATTTCAGAATCTTTTATATGGGATTTTAACCATGTTTCTGAGATGGATAGGATGTCAGGTTTATTATGTATGAGCCAGGCGTGGAGGTTTGGGATTTTGCTGACTATACTTTGGGAGTTTAGGGAAGTAAGTAGTATGGACTTGTCTGTATTAGTTGAGATGGGGGGGGGCCTGGGTTAGGATGGATATCACCTGATAATAGACAGGTAACCAGATATAGGATTAGATTAGAGAGGTAATTGGACAGTATAGTGAATAGATTAGGTTCTGTTATGATTATGGAATATTTACTAGTTACTATGGGTGTAGAATGTTTGTGAAAGGTGATCAGTTTATATGGGAAAAATAGAAGTTTTTTATGGGAAATAGGTGAGGAGAAATTGGGATGTGTGAGTTTGAGGGAGAAGAAGTAAGATGGTTAGTTACATGGAAAGGTTGTGAGTGGTACGACTTAATGGGCTGGGTGAGGTAGTAAAGGTAGGATAAATTAAGAAGAAGAGGTAGTAAAAGGGAGATGAGTGAGGGTTTAGGTAGCATGTTGAAATGGGGCTACTTACAAGAAAGATTTATGTGTAGAGGAGCTGGTAAGTTCTTGAATAGTGGATAGTGAGTGGAGAGTTGTGTAAGGATGGGTATTGAAGTAATAATGGAAGATAATTGTCTAGGAGGGATAGTTTAGAAGAGGTGAGTGAGGGTAAATGTGGGCGGGTAATGGGAAATAGGTGTTCCCAGGTAGCAGGAGACTGATAGGTGTGGAATGGTAGTGGGTGTGGTTATGGGGTAATAAAGGTAGAGGTGTTGGGGGCGGGTGAGATTTGGGGGTAGGGGAGCGGAGCGGGAAGAACCAAGGAGGGCAGGAGAGGATCGAGAACTTATCAGTGGAGTGTTGATTGCTTAAGGGTAAGTGGAGGGAACCTGGAATTAGTAGGTTAGAGTGGACTATAATGTTTTAGGAGAGAAAGAGAGAGAGAAAAAGAAAAGTAAAAGCATAGAGATAGTACAAGAAGTAAATGAATTGAAGTCAAAGGTAGTGGGGGGAGGATGTCACCTAGTGGACAAATTCTGAAGTGCACCTAGGCCACCAGGGCAGTCCCTGGACTAGATTGGACTGAAGAGAGAAAGGAGCAAGAGTGGAACAGGGAATTAGATGAGGGGGAAGAAGAGAGATGAAGAATTAGAAAGGTTTAGGCTGCTGGCTTTCCTGGCAGGGAGCGTACTTAAACACCTAGCAGGGCATAAAACTATAGTAGTTCAAGGCTTAACAGCAAATTCACATACTTCCTTGGAGTCTTCGATGAAACCTTGGTTCAATTTCCAAGAGGGGGTGAGGCAGCATAGTTTGTTATAGCTGGCTGGGCAATTGGCTGAGCTTGTGGTAAAATTAGGTATTCACCAGGGCGTAGTCACAGGGGATAATTCAGGGCAAAAAGCTGGAGAACAGGAGAGAAAGTTGAGAAAGAAATAGCACTTTAGTAGTATACAAACACATAATCTCATAGTAGCAATAAGCAAAAACAACACATTTCACAGGAGCAGTAAGTTGAGATAAATCCCTTTGGCTAATGGTGTGTTTCAAGTGAAGACAAATGTTGAGAGTTTACAGAATAAGATTTAAGCTTCTACTCATTTATCTAGAGATGCATTAGCAAATAAGAAGGTATTGTACACAATTACAAGAAGGTATTATACATAATTAACACTACTAGTGAAGGCAATTGTTAGACCTTGGACGCTAATAGGGATCTGCAGTGTGATCCAGAGAAGGCATCATTAACTCTATGGTTGGGGCTTTGGGGCCTTTAGTATGCCGACGATTCTACCATTATCGGCTCCTCCCATTCCCACTCTAAATAAGCTTACCCAAAGCACCTTCTCCTCTACTGAGTGGATGCTAGACAACCATCTAGCTCTTAACGCAACCAAAACTAAACTTATGCTATTCACCGCCTCCAAAACCTCCTCCCTAGATAAACACTCATTCATAATCAACAGCAAAAACAATACTCCCCTAGAAATAGTCTCTTGACACTAAACTACTAGGAGTACTCATAGATGATCAACTAAAATTCAACAAACATTTACAAATAAATATAAAAAAAACACAAAAAACTTGGTATGCTATACTGCAATGATTGTTATATCTCTCCTTCCACCAGGCTCATACTAGCCAATTCTCATCTCATCCCATCCCTCACCAACCTGCAATCCTCCCTCAAAACAAAACTCTCCTCTTGCTATAACAAGATATCAACATTTGCGGCAGGTCACAGAGCCAATTCTCACCATTGTAATTCTCTTCACCAACTAAACTGGCTTGAGCTACCTAACCTCCTCACTTATACCCATCTCATCCAAGCACACAGACTCATTTACAACCCCTCTCTTTGTCCCTCCTTAGCCACTACCTTTGAAATGCATGAACCAGAATGACTTCTAAGATCTAATTCCCAAAAACTAATTAAACTGACAAACCCACATGTCCAACTGGGAATCATCTAATGTCCTTCTTTCTTGCATGCCTCTGGAATTCTCTACCACTTCCTATCCACATCACCAGCAGTCTCTCCTCATTTAAAACCTTGCTGCACTCACACCTAACATCACAATGGAAGTGCTCCTGTTCCCATCCTACCTAATCCTTCTAATACCACTTCCTTCTCTCCTAGAATTAAATTCGCCATCTCTGCCTTCTATAGTTCCACAGCTCTATTGAACTATTTAACCAACTATTTAACAGTTACCCTATTCTGCTACTTTTGTAAAAAAAAAAAAAAGTGTTTTTATTGCTGTTTAATGAACTATACTAATGTATTCTATCATTGTTATCCTTTTCTTATCATATTTACTTTGTATTACTATGAGATTATCTGTAATGTATATGTGCAATGTGTACTATGTATCTGTATTTTTCTGGAGCTTTTCTCCCCAGGACTCCATTAAAAATGGGCTCCTTGTGGTCCAATGGACTATCCTGGAAACAAACTGAAAATAAATAAATAAATAAATATTTTCTGGGAGTGCAATGAGTTGGCAGACTTTAAACATTCCCTACAGACTTCTCTGTCAGAAATGCTGGGTGAGCAAATTGGTGTAACTAATAAAATTATTTTTTTCTGAGCTACGATACATAATTGGTATCGCCTGGACATTGTAAGGTCTTACTAAATCTAATTATTATGTCTGCCAAAAAGCAATTACTAAAATATGAAAATCAAAGTCTAAACCAACTTTACAAGAAGTAGCGATGACAGTAACAGATAAAGTAACTGGAAATGGGATGTTTAAAAAAGGGTAGGAGCAAATTACATAGAAAAAATGAAAAGTTTGAGATCAATACACGCAGAGGAGAAAAGGTTTAAAAGAGGCAGGAACTGAATGACCTATGTAATGGTTGATAAGGGATGCATAATGTTTGCAGCTACAGTTGTGTCAGCATGGTTTCTAATGTATAATGTTTGCAACTGAGATTGTGTCAGTACTGTTTATTTTCATTTATATAAATGTAAGATTGCCTATGTCATACATAATAATTTAATAAAGATGTTTCTTGTTTAAAAAAAGGCAAACATGCTTTGCACAGATTTAAGATTTCACCTTCTACAGTTGACCAACAGATTACTACAGTCCTCAAACATACCTGGTTGTTTCTTGATGTTGCCTCATATTTTTACTTTGCCCCTCATGTTTCTTTTTTTTTATTATTTTCTCAAAAATCACTGAGGATTACAGTAAGTCATTAATGAAAGCCTTTACAGTTACAGTGACTAGTTTCATACTTCTTATTCTTTACGAAATGCGTGCTGATGCAAAATAGTACAGTTGTGTAAATGAACTTACTACAAAAGTTGATGTTTCTATAGGTCACTGTTGTAGTAGCCTAAGCTGTGTGGGGTAGATCCTGCCAAGGATATAACAACTGACCCGTATTCAAAGCCTTAGGGCACCTACCTCTTGCCATAACTGCTGAAGAACACATAAATCAGTGGTTAGAGGATCTATTCTTCAGAGCTGAGAATAGGAATATGCCAGGGAAAAAAGATAATTTTATATATATACTGTATATATAAACACACATTTTAAATATATATATATATAGATATATATATATATATATATATATAGATATATATATATAGATATATATGGATCTAGGACGTTTGCTCGACTGAGCAAACGACCGAAATCCAAACAGCCGGGCATACTTACATGAAAGTGCTTTTCACCGAAGAAGCACTTTCGTGTTAAGTATGACTGTTGCCGAGGCTGTACTATGTTGCGGGTAAGGGAAATTTCCCTTTTCTCCACTGTAGTGCAGTCTCGGAGGGAGAATATTAAAATAGGGTGTGTGTGGGGGGCACAGGCCCCCACATGGGGGGGTTCAAGTGGGCAAAGCCCCCCTGCTAAAATGTAAATGTAGTGTTTTTTTTTGTCACACGCTTTAACGAAAGTGCTTTTTCGATAAAAGCGCTTTCGTTAGTGTGTTCGGGTTTTATGGATTCGGACGTTTGCTCAGCTGAGCAAACGTCCTAGATCCACAGATATATACACACACACACACACACACACACATATATATATATATATATATATATATATATATATATACATATACATATATATATATATATATATATATACATATATATATATATATATATATATATATATATATATTCTGGTGTAATATTACTGCCATCGGTTTTATTATACATTATATTCATGTAAAAAAGTGCAAGACTAGATATGTACTTGATATTTGGCATTATACCTAGCAGAATGACCAAAAGTCAGATACATAATGACTTTTTTACCGACTTAGATAAGGAGTAAACAGCATCAATCACAAAAAAGATGTAAACTATATTTGTACCACTGATCCAATCACTGTCACTGGATGTGATATGTTTCAGTGTAATTCGATTAAAGCCTGTGGTATAATTTGCATAGTTAAATACAAAACAAAGCGTGCTGCCAAAGGATAAAGAAACCAAAACTGCAACAACAAATCCACAGGTGGTGTGACCAATAAGGCTCAGAGTCCCAACATAAAACACATTTATCCAAAGAATATAAAAAGATGGTTAAGCGCTTTCGTCAAAACTGACTTCATCTGAACCATGAATTAAAAAGACCAAACACTTAACTAAGTAAAATGCAAGGTCACATGATAACATAAAAATTATTTTTTAAAGGGGTATTACCCCATTTTATACACACATGGCTTTTCTCTTATCCCTGGTTAAGATGTTGCATTTAGTCTCAACTGCCATTTAAGCTCACGCTCCTCAATTTTATTTTCCCAGTAACCTTCCTTCACATCCTTCATAATTCTTTCTAAAATACCAAATTTAAAATTATTTTTTTTTCCTTGGCAAGGTCCATTATTATGTCTAAACAGAGCATTATTATCGTCACCATTCTTAACTTCATATAAATGCTCATAGATGTGTTTCCGTAAACTTCTAGTTGTTTTCCCCACATTAAAAAAGTTACAGGTTTTACATACTGTACACAATACCATGTGTGCCTCAATTCCCTGAACTCAGAAAATCTCTTGGGGTGGGGGAGCTCCAAAGTACAGTTTTGTACCTACCATAAATGTAGATGTCCGAACAGGATAGCATCTGCAGTCATAACAAATGGGTTGTCCTGTCGTCAGGCAGCCCTTCGGTCGGCCGGATTCCAAAGTCTGGGTCCGGCTTCGGCTGATGTCGCACTTCACCCGACGTCATCTCTGCTGGTCTTCGGGTATAAAGGCATCAGCCGATGCCATTTTCCTCAGTGTTTCTTGCCCCAGATGCCAGTTGCCCTCTAGGAAAGCTAAATTTTGGATAAATGCCAATGTTTCCAAAATAGTAGAAGGCAAACATAAAAAATAAGCATGTATGTACATATATACAAACAAATACACCATAAGAGACTCCCCCCCCAGCTAGCTATTAGGAGGGTAAATACCCTAGGAGTACCACAGAGGGGAAGGAGGGTGGGTAATCCTGACTGCAGATGCTATCCTGTTCGGACATCTACATTTATGGTAGGTACAAAACTGTACTATGTCCTTCAAGGATGCATCTGCAGTCATAACAAATGGGTAGAATACCATAGCCAAACTAGGGAGGAGGAAGAAGAATTATGGTGTAGTTAGGATCCCTTGCAATACAGCAGTGGCAAACCCTGCTCGGGATCTAGAGTATAGAGGTAAATTATAATGCTTGGCAAATGTATGCACGGAGGTCCAAGTAGCCGCCTCAATAATGTCCTTGGTTGCCACTCCTCGTAAGAAAGCTGTGGTAGTGGCTGTAGCCCTTGTAGAATGAGGTCTTATGTTCTGTGGAACTGGTTTTCCATGGTAGGAGTAACAGAATCTTATGCAATTTCCTATCCATTTGGAGATTGTCTGTTTGGAAATTGCTTTTCCTTCCCTTCCTGTTGCATAGGCTACTAAAAGCTGGTCAGTTTTTCTGTTACTTTTGGTTCTGTCCAGGTAGTAGCGTAACTGTCTATGTACATCCAAGGTATGCAGCAGCCTTTCCCCTGTTCTGTGGATTGGGAAAGAAGGTAGGTAGGTGGATTGCCTGGTTTAAGGACACTCTGGATACCACCTTAGGCATAAATGTAGGATTAGTTCTCATGGACACTATCTTGATGGAAGATAAGGAAGGGTTGTACTGCCATTAAGGCCTGTAGTTCCGAAACCCTCCTTGCTGAAGTAATTGCCAGTAGGAAAGCAGTTTTCCATGATAGGTGTTGAAGATCTGCTGTTGCTGCTGGTTCAAATGGAGGTAGTGTCAATTTTTCTAGCACAAAGTTCAAGTCCCATGCTGGTAATGGTGGTTTCCTAGGAGGTTTTACATTCTTGATCCCTCTGAGGAATTGCCTGAGTAGAGGATGAGAAAAGACAGGTGGATCCAAGCTGTATTCTGCGGAAATAGCTGATGCATGTATCTTGATGGAGGAATAGGACAGGCCCGTATGTAGAAGCTCTGCCAAATACTCCAGAATGTTAGCAATATCTATGTTCGAGACATCTTTTCCTCTTTCAGTACTCCAAATGACAAACCTTTTCCATTTTCCTGCATAGTTCCTTCTTGTTGAAGGTCTGCGGGCTTCAAGGATAATGTCTTTAACCCTTTGGGATAAGTCTGGGTTAGTAGCTGTTATGTAATGTTCCAGGCAGCCCGTTGTAAGGTTTTTAGGTTTGGGTGCATGATGTTGTAGTTGTTCTGAGTTAACATCAAAGGCATCAGGGGTATTGGCCACATTCTCCCCTGAGACATGCTCCTCAGCAAAGGATACCAGTGTTGTCTTGGCCAATTCGGAGCTATCAGAATTATCCTTGGACGTTCCTCTTTGATTTTCAGCAGTACCTTGTGCATCAAAGGAAGAGGTGGAAATGCATATGCTGTCAGGCCTTTCCAGCTGAAGGATAGTGAGTCCACCTTCCATGCTAGTGGGTGACATGTCCTTGTGCAGAATTTTTTGAGCTGGTGATTGAGTGGGGATGCGAATAGGTCTATTTGTGGCATTCCCCATTTCTTTGTGATGGCCTTGAAGATGTCTGGGTGTAGCATCCATTCGTGAGCATCCGAGGTGGTTCTGCTTAACATGTCTGCTAGGGTGTTTTCTTTTCCCGGCACAAATATTGCCTGTAACTGGATGTTGTAGCTCAGAGCCATATTCCAAAGGTCTAGGGTCATTCTGCATAGGGGGTATGAATGAGTCCCTCCCTGTTTGTTGATGTACCACATGACTGTGGTGTTGTCTGTCCTTATCATTAAATGGCCTTCTTTGAGGAATGGTTTGAATCTCTGGATTGCTAGTTTTACTGCCAGCATTTCTTTTTGGTTTATGTGCAGGTGCAGCTGGTCTGGAGTCCACAATCCTTGAATGCACTTGTCCAACATGTGCGCCCCCCAGCCTAGGTCTGAGGCGTCCGTTGTGATGGTTTGGTTTGCTTGAAAGTTGTGGAAGGGCAAGCCTGGGTTTGACTGGCATGCTTGGGCCCACCATAGAAACTCTTGCTTCAGGCATGGAATTATTGGGATTTCGGTTTCTAAGCTGTGCCTGTGCTGAGACCATAAATTCTTTAGGTACCACTGTAGTTTTCTCATATGCAGTCTGGCATGGGGGACCAGGATTATGCATGATGCCATGAAGCCCAAGGCCTGCAGTACTTTTCTTGCTGTTAGTTTGTGCTGCTTTGTTAATGCCAAGAAGTAAAGAGGGAGTTGTGCTTGTTTTTCTGCAGTTAGGAATGCCATTTGTTTTACTGTGTCCAATTCCGCACCCAAGAATGTTCTTGTCTGGGATGGTATCAGTCTTGACTTTTTGAAATTGACTGTGTATCCCAGGGCTTGTAGTAAGCAAATGACTCTTTGTAAATCTGTTGTCAGCTTGCTTTTGTTGTCCGCTTGTAACAGGCAGTCGTCCAGGTATGGATAAATTTGGATTCCTGTAGCCTGCAATGAGCGATTACTGATGCCAGGCATTTTGTGAATACTCTGGGCGCAGTAGATAAGCCAAAGGGCAATGCTGAGAATTGATAATGCTCTGATCCTGCAAGAAATCTGAGGTATCTTCTGCAATTTGGTCGTATGGGGACGTGCAGGTATGCCTCCTTGAGATCTAGAGTTACCAGCCAACACTCCTTGCCCAGCATGGGAAGAAGTTGCTGTAGGGTCAGCATTTTGAATTTTGGTACCGTGATGTATGTGTTTAAGACGGACAGGTCGAGAATAGGTCTCCAACTTTTCTCTTTTCTTGGTACTAGGAAGAGTCTGGAGTAGAATCCTTTGCCCTGTTGTGTTATTGGTACTCTTTCCACAGCTCTCATTTTTGTTAGTTGAGCTATCTGCTTTAGAGCTTCTGTTTTTTGATTTGGAGGTAGGTTTGGCATTCCTCTTTTTACTGGTAAGGTGTGGAAGTGGAACCTGTAGCCTTGGTCTATGGTTTGCAAAATCCACTTGTCTTTTGTGATATAGTGCCAATTTTTCGAAAATAAGGCTAACTTTCCGCCTAAAGGTTCTGCTATTTGCTCCCTGATAGGCGGTGTCAGTGTCAAGTCACTGTGATTGTCCTGTTGCAGTGGCAGTGGTTGTGTCTGTGCCTCTCTGGTTATTGCCTTGCCACTGGCGTCCTCTATAGGCACCTCCTCTGGATTGATATCTGCCTCTGGAGCGTCTATTCCTGCCTCTGAGATTTTGAGGAGTCTGGAAAGGACCAATTTTTGGCAGGCCAGTTCCTGCTGAACCTTGGGGGCTGAACCTGTAAGAAATCCTTAACTGTTTGTACAGATTTTGCCTTCTCTTCCATTTTCTTCATTACTTGCTGAGCAGGTGTACCAAATAGACTGGCCTTATCCATAGGAGCATCTAACAGCTTTGCTTTAACATGATCCGGCAAAACCTGTTCCTTCAACCATGCATGCCTTCTTATCACTGTGCCAGTCATGGCTGATCTAAATGAAGCCTCCAGTGCATCATAGCCACATTTTAAAGAATGGTTACTAACCTGCTGAATGTTGTTCACCATTTCTAAAACATATTTCTTATCTAAGGAGTCATCAGAGGACAGCTTCTTAGTCAACTGATCAAGCATAAACTCTTGGTATTGGATCATGTGAAACTGACAGTTTAAAGCTCTAGCTGAGAGAGTAGCAGAGGTGTAAACTTTTTTCCCCCATCTCTCTAAGGACCTGGATTCCCTTTCAGAAGGGAGAGGGTTTTTTGCTGAGGTTGAAGCTACTGCCTTAGGCCCCTGGGATATAAGGAGCAGTGCAAACATCATTAAATGCATCATCCACAACAGGCAGAACTGGAGGTATAGCTAAGGGCCTATGTTGTGGTAAGTGCAGAAAGGTCCTAAGCCTTTTTCTGGAATCTGAGAAATCTTGTCCCTGCCATTGGAATTGTTCTCTCATGGCATGTAAGGTTTCCCCGAAGGAGAATTCCTGTGGTGGAGTGGCAGAAGGAATGGATTCTTCAGCATCGGAATCTTCATAAGTAGAAAAAGGAGCCTCTGGTTGATCTGTAATGTCTGAGTCATCCGAAGAATCATCAGAGGACACTGGCTCGGGGGGCTCTGCTCTAGATCTCTTTTCTGGAGGCTGAGAGGCCCTGTCTGGGTGAGATTGGGATCCCCTAATTAAGGAGATTAAATCCTCTGCCAGAGTAAGCATTTGTGAACTAGAAGAGGGCCTATGTGAGGGGGTCTTAACAGGCACTGATTTAACAGTTTTGGCTGCTTTAGCCCTGGCAAAGGCCTTTATAGACATGGCTGCAGGAGGCCTAGCAGCACCACGTGCTGGGGTTGAGACATCCAAAGGGATAGTGTCTGATAATTCAGGAGGAACCACAGTAGTAGGCAAAACTTCAGAGGCCGATTCAACTAAGGTAGCAGGAGCCTCAGTAGTAGTCGTGGATTCGGCTGAAGATTGACCCGTTTTCTCGGTTTCGGCCGAAACAGAGACACTCGCGGCTTGCTTCACCGTGGTTTCGGCCAAAACCGCGGACCGCGAGTGTCTGCCTTTTTCTTTGCGTTTTTTAACAATTTGGGTAGTCGGAGGATCCGACGGCATAATGTACGCAAAATCTGAGCCGAAAAACTGTTCAGCAAACTCCGAGCGACGCCTAAGCGTTCGTCGGTTGAAGGAAGCACAGGCTAAACAGGCTGCTACGTCGTGGTCTGGGCCTAAACAAGGTAGGCAGTAAGAGTGGAAATCTTTATGAGGTATTTGTTTCCCACAAGTTAAACAGTTATTTACTTTTTCTGACATCGGCTGAGGCAAGACAGAGTCCCCAACGGGGTACTTAGCTTTTTAGAAGTCTTCGAAGTAGTATTCGGTAGTAGTAATCTCTGGATCTGACCGACCGGCACTTGCGAACAGCTTCTGCTTCGGGCGCCACGCGGCAAGAAAGACTGGGGAAAATGGCGTCGGCTGATGCCTTTATACCCGAAGACCAGCAGAGATGACGTCGGGTGAAGTGCGACATCAGCCGAAGCTGGACCCAGACTTTGGAATCCGGCCAACCGAAGGGCTGCCTGACGACAGGACAACCCATTTGTTATGACTGCAGATGCATCCTTGAAGGACATCAACAATACTACTGTCCTGATTAATGCATTTGCAGTAGTTACACATATCACACTTTTTAGCCCCCCCCCCCCCCAAAGTGCTGTTGTCAGCATGCATTTTAATCAGATGTTCTAGTAAGGTTTTTAAATTACCTGTCAGACAATTTTTGTTTTTTCCCCAAGTTGTTCAAAAAATTCTGTATTACCTCTAAAATGGTCCGATTTCTTGTTAAAATCTCTGAAGTTTCAAGACATCACTTTTACCATCAAAATTAATGAACGGAGAATGGGAAAATTTTTCATGTGTTTGGTACTTGTGCCCAACTAACCCTTCACTAGAACTCAGTAGGGGAATATACTTTACTCCCCACTCATTCAAGATGTTTTCTCCCATTTCTAAACGAAAATTATTTGAGTACCCCCTTCTCTAAAAACATACTGACTAAATTACCAAGTTCAAGTTTGAATGTGCTTAGGTCAGAGCACATTCTGGCAGCTCTTACCATTTGACCTTTTACAATATTTCTTTTAATGTAGGGCGGATGCTGATTAGTATAATCACGATAACTATTTGAGTAGGTAGGTTTCCTATAAACTTTAGAGCCAAACATACCCTCTGTCTTAATTGCCATTAAGGGAACAGGAGTATGACATGAAGATCATTAGTGTATATGAAGGGAAAATTAGTTATGGGGGTTATAATATTTTTAATTAAACTGATATCAATCTTACCCCAACACATTTTTCCCTTTTTAGGAAGGGGTTGAAATTCATTCCCTTGAGAAATTATGATTTAAATGGCACACTTATAGAGTTGAAATTATATGTTAGGAAACTGAATTTGCAATTATTTTTTTAAAAACAGTAATACCAGTGTTCAAAATAATGATGTAAGAAGGAAAAGTGTTTTTAACCCACCCCTTCACCCTGTAATTTCAAGTTATGAGAAAATCTGTACTAATGACATTTATCAACAATTACAACATTCTAATAAAAAGTTTTATAACATTAGTAGAGAGGAGGCAGTTCTCCTTCATGAACTGAGACAGAATGATGCTGTTCGGGTTATGTAAACGGACAAAGGGGTTGGGATGCTGATTGTGAACAATGCTGACTATGAAAAAGCTATGTTAAACATCTTGTATGATACTGAGAGGTATGAAACAATTTCTTTGAATCAGGTTTCAATAGCACAGAGGAAAGTGCAACTCTTTCTGGAAGACTCTTTATACCAAGGGGTAATTAACTGACTTATATATACCTCTTAAATGATCATCCGATCATTCCTATGGTGTTTGGTATTCCGAAAACCCACAAAAATGTATATAACCCCCCCCCCACAGGTTGAAAGTAGCAGCTAAGAACAGCATTACTCACCCCTTAGCAGTGTTTATTGATAAGAGTGATTCAACAAAATTTAAAACCTATGGGTTATGTGTTAAAAGAATCATGGGATTTCCTTACTAAAATTAAGCAAGAGTTTTACAATGATGGAGTGTGTTTTTACCACAGATGTTGTCAACCTTTTTTCATCAATACCAAATGATGAAGGATTAGAGTTGTTTAGGGGAGCCTTGGTAGAACTTACTACCCTTAAATCTAGTTTAGCTAACTTCATGGTAGAAGGTATGGAGATTATTCTTAAGAAGAAGTATATGTTTTTTGGGGATAAATTCTTCAAACAAGTAAAAGGGGTGGCAATGGGGGATATATGCACCCCTACTTATGCAAACCTGGTCATGTACGCATGGGGGAAGAGATATGTTTTCTTGCAAGGTTATGATGAACGTTGGTACATTTATCTTGGATTTTTGGACGACATCTTTGTTCTATGGAAAAAGAAAGGTAGTAAAAGGGATGCATTCATTCATCACATTAATAATGTGAATTCATTTCTTAACTTCATGCATACACATTGGGAAGACTCTGTAGATTATTTAGATGTAACCATCTTTAAAATTAAGACAGAGGGCAAGTTTGGGTCTAAAGTTTATAGGAAACCTACCTTCTCAAATAGTTACCTTGATTATACTACTCAGCATCCACCCCACATTAAAAGAAATATTGTAAAAGGCCAAATGGTAAGAGCTGCCAGAATGTGCTCTGACCTAAGCACATTCAAACTTGAACTTGGTAATTTAGTGAGTATGTTTTTAGAGAGGGGGTACCAGAAGAATTTTCTTTTAGAAATGGGAGAAAAAATCTTGAATGAGTGGGGAGTAAAATATATTCCCCTATTGAGTTCTAGTGAAGGGATAGTTAGGCACAAGTACCAAACACACAAACATTTTCCCTATTCTATGTTCATTATTTTTGATGGTAAAAGTGATGTCTTGAAAGATTTTAACAAGAAATTGGACCATTTTTAGAGGTAACAGACAATTTTGAACAACTTGGGGAAAAAACAAAATTTGCCTTTAAGACAGGTACTTTAAAAAAATTATTAGAACATCCGATTAAAAGGCATGCTGATAACAGCACATCAGGGGGGACTAAAAAGTGTGGTATGTGTAAGTGCTGCAAATACATTAAAAGGACAGTAGTATTTTTGTTGGAGCCCCCCCCACAGAAAGTTTTTCTGAGTTCAGGGAATTGCGGTAGACATGGTATTATACATTGCGGTGTGTAAACACTGTAACTTTTTAATGTGGCGAAAACAACTAGAAGTTTACAGAAATGTATCTATAAGCATTTATATGCAGTTAAGAATGGTAACAATAACAATGCAATATTTAGACATAGTAATTAACCTTGTTGAGGAAAACATTTTAATTTTAAATTTGGTATTCTAGAAAGAATTATGAAGGATGTGAAGGGAGGCTACTGGGAAAATAAAATTGAGGAGAGTGAGCTCAAATGGCAATTGAGACTAAATGCAACATCTGAGCCAGGGATAAATGACAGTACCTCTAATTTACCTGTGCTTAACAGAAAAGCCACATGTGTATAAAATGGGGTAATACCCTTTAAACATTAATTGTTATGTTATCATGTGACCTTGTATTTTAGATATTTAAGTGTTTGGTCTTTTTAATTCATGGTTCTGATGAAGTCAGTTTTGACGAAAACGCTTAAAACCATCTTTTTATATTCGTTGAATAAATGTGTTTTATGTTGGGACTCTGAGCCTTATTGGTCACACCACCTGTGGATTTGTCGTTGTGATCTCCACAGTTTTTTACAAGGAAAATAGAAAAGCATATATTTATGTACCTAATTATCATTTGCTGACTGGCTTAGTCCCACTAGATTTCCGGCCTATTTTCATAGATGACACAAGGTGGTAGTTATACTAACTACTAAGGAAAATTTTCCCCTACTTCCTGGACCTGCTAGATGGCGCCTGAGGGCTCCTACGGCACCAAGGAAGAGGTCTAAGGGAAGCAGCAGCATGGAGTTGGAAAGAAAAGATATGGAGAGTCTGGAAAGTGAGAATTTACAGAAAAAAAAGTTTGATATGGATCTTCAGTATGTAAATAAAGATTTCTGTGTGGTGGATGTTACAAATGAGCAATATTTAGGTCTCTCCTTAAAGAAATAAGTGAGTCTGCGGAAGTGGTGCAGATGATGTTCTGTTAAAAATATTCAAGCAAGATGATCCAGCTGACAATTCTGCTGTTTCATGTCATGAAATGTCTGACAGCATTTTTGGAAGTGCAGAGAATATGGAAACGGAATGAGCTGAAGTGGTAGCAAAACAATGCAACAGTAAAATCTTATTCAGCAGTGACAGAATGTAAAAGAGGAAAGCAGCAACAGAATGAGAAGGGGGTCTGGTTTTGTGGCAGCTGATAATGGAGTAACAAAAACCTATGCAACAATGACAGCAGATAAGAAAGGAGAGCAGCAACAAACTACATTTTTTAAAAAGAAGAGAAGACCAACTGTGAGATTAAGAACAAAAAATGTCACTGTAATAGATAGACATGTATAGGACAATTTAGTAACTGTTCTGGGTTTTTAAGCTCAATAAATCTGGCATTTTATGTATACTGGGACAGAGATTTTTTTGTGTCTTAATATTTGAAATTGATAGACTGATAACATTTCTGGAACTGTGTAACAAAGAAGGGTATTTCTCAGTGGAAAAAAAATATTTGTTTTCTCAAAGTAACTTAAATGTTAAAAAATGTTACTTTGCAGTTTAGAACTGATGAACTGGAAGAAGACAACGTTAAAATTGCCTGAAAGGTTTATGTGAAACTGTTCATATTAATGTGAAAGTTAGAGATGACAGAACTTATGGAAATGAGGGTGGAGTTGGAAATTGTTCTCAAGTGTGAAAACAACATGGTGAAGCAATCGCCAAGTGTTATATTTATGTCTGTTCACAGAGGGCCATTAAGATTTGCTGGCCACCATCAGGTTTCTTTTGTGGAGACTTTGCTCATTTAATTAATAATTGGAATAAGGTAGAATGTAACCAGTACAGGAAGGAAGGACATACTGCAAGAAGGTGTGTGCCTGAATACCGATTGTGAAACAAATGGACACCTTTGGATGGACTTTCAAGAGCAAAGAGTATGAAAAACCATGAGAAAACATACACAAGGAGGACAATAGGCTGGAGGCAAGGATGAAAGCATAGACAAAGAAGGATAATATGAGGATGAGGAAGAGGGTGAATTAGGTGAAGAATCTGTAGAAGAATTAAAAATATGGAGTGGAAAAATGAGGACAAAGAGTGTATGCAGGAAGAGACGTCAGGAGAAGGGATTTATACTAATAATTTTTTTGAAGTTCTAGCCAAAGAAAAATCTGATTCTGAGGATCAAGGATTATTTGTACATAAACCCAGGAAAAATATTAACAAATAAGAAAATGAAAATTTAAAAATATTTCCCTTTAACTTAAAAAAATGGAAAAACAAATGTGAAGAGTACTGTGACGCCCAGGACCCGGCCCAGCAATCAAGGAGACTCAATCCTCACCACTAACACCAGAGAGGGCGTCTCTCATATGAGACGAAAGGATAACAAATACACACAGTAAAGTGCAATTTCCCTAAACAGCACACAGAGATCACAGGCAGTCTGGGGCTGGTTGCTCCCCTTGCTCTCCAGGTCCCCAATAAGACTCCCCACTGGCACAGCTATAGGGTCCAGATCTCAGCCTAGCTAGCAAGCTAACCTCCAGTACCCTGTCTGTCCAACCAGTCTTCGTGTCCCTGCTCAAGTAGCTGACACACACGCACTTAGAGATAAGTATTTATACAACTTCACAGACACTCCTGGGAAAGGCTGACACAGATTCTCCATCTGTGCCCCTTTATCCAGACTATACTGTAGTAATTACTGCCGCCACCAGCTAAAAATTATCAGCTACCCAAAGGCCCTTAAAAAGGTGTTCAATTATTACTGTGCAATATTATTATCCAATAGTAGTGTAACTTAAGCAATCAAGGCTTATTGGAAGGGCTTATTACAGGATCACTTATAAACATGCAATGCACTCTAGAACTTAATTTATCTCTACATAAACCAGCCACAGTTAAAAGGTTTTAAAAAATATTTAATAATAAATAATTAAAACCACAAAACAATACTACTACACCACAGTGCTATTAAAGAGTTCAGAGATCACAGAGAAACTTAAAATAATACAGTAGGAAAGGTCTGATATGAATACAGAAAAACAATTGGTCTAAATCTTCTAATTCCTAACTATTCTTAAGAGAAATCACAGTGCTAAAATCCTACTTACATACAGAGAGCATAAGACAGTTCTGAGTCAGATGTCCAAGAGCGAAATGCATAATAATCTCTGGTTCTCACTGTTTAAATTGAAACTGAAGTTCTGCTAAACATTACATTATCTTTTACACCTTCCTGGTTCCCTAGACACACAGAAACTGCATTTACATTCTTTTACACTTACAGCAATAAAGGACATTCCACATGTAAATTCTGGTCATTATCTTTAGCCTTAAAACAATAAGCAGGAAGCCTTCATCTAGCCGGACCGGAGCCGAATTGTAAAACATCAAAGGCAGCAATTAAATAATTTTAATTTCAAAAGAAAGATTTGAAATGCTTGACTTAGTTTTCCTTACAGAAGATGGCAATATTGCCACATTGTTGAAACAGCATTTCTTTGCATTTAAGACACAAGCCTGTATTTTACATTTATATTTACAAATGCCAGAATTATGTATCAAATTCTATTTGACTAGGCGGGCAGCCTTCAGCCATCTCTACCCAATCTTTACAAGTACTAATAACACTGTAAGAAGGACTGGGAAACTGGAATAGTGTGTTGAATGTGATGTGGATCTTGATCTTTTAGGAGATGTAAGACTCGTGAAAAGTGAACAAAGAGTGTACACAGAAAAATTATGGGGTGGAAATATAATATGGAACTTAGGAAGTGAACATTGTGCCGCAGTGGCTGTGTTGTGGAACAAAACAGTGAAAATACTATATGCAATATTGTTCAGGATGGGACGGTTAACTGTCATGAATGTGAGGCGGAGAAATCATGTTTACGGAATTATAGCACTATATGCATATATAACTAGCAAGGAAACAGAGAATCTGTTTCATGAAGTATTAGTCTATATGTTGGACAACATGAAAAACTATAATTGCAGGGGACTTGAACTGTGATTTAAGGAGAATATGTAAAACGACAGGGGAAGACGTTAAAAATAGGAAGTGATAAAATGTGGTTAATTAGCAGTCTGGAACAAAACACCAGAAGTCTAAACTTCAAGATGCACACACTCGAAACTCTCCTTAGCATGGAGAACATCGATATCTGTGCATTAACAGAAACCCGGTTCAAGGCTCCAGAGAGCACCCCAGCACTACCAGGTTATACCTCATACCATGCTTTTCGGCCCCAAAACTTGGACCGAACCACAAAAGGAGGGGGAGTATCAATATTCGTCAAAGATACCCACACCTCCAGGTTGGTGGCACAGCACGAAGCATCACAGACTATCCATGTGCAACTAACAGTGGGTAAAACTGCCTTCCAGTTTATAGCCTGCTACAGACCACCCTCCCAAACCCAGGAACCCCACTCGGCCTTCCTGAGAACACTGGAAAATATGAAGGTCTCTCCAAACACCATTATATTGGGCGACTTCAACTACCCAAACAAAGACTGGGAGCATTACTCTAGCTCCAACACCCTAGCCCATAGGTTCCTAGAATTTATAAACTCAAATGCTATGGAACAACTTGTTACCACTCCCACAAGAGGGGAAAACATACTGGAACTGATCATCACCAACATGGGGACTCTATGCTCCAGACCAGAAGTGTATCCCTCACTGGCAAGATCAGCCTATAAACTAATTTCACTGGATATTTACATCCCGACTCCACCCCCTGCCCTGAAAACCACAGTGAAAAACTTCTCTAAAGCAAATTTCACACTCCTCAAAACAGAGGTGGAATCCTTCAAAGCCCCCGGGGCCTGTGGAAAATAAGGCCCAGACCTCAGAATCCTTTATAAACGCATTCTATGAACACCTTCAGGAAAGCATGGATCATGCAATCCCAAATAAAACCAAGACCCAATCCTCCAAAGGCAGACATCCTGTCTGGTGGACCCCAGCCATAAACAAACTATACAATAGAAGGAGGAAGCTACTACATGATAGAGCAAAATTCCAAAAAGGGAAGGCATCTCTGATCAGTATTAGCAAAAAACTACGGGCACTCATAAAATCGTCTAAGGCCAGCTTCGAGAGAAAAATTGCACAGGACACTAAGGATAATCACAAGGCTTTCTTTAGTTATGTTAGGAACCTGGGTGGGAATTCCCAGATATGCTCAGAATTAGGCCAAAATGACAAAAAATACACCGAACCCACAGACATTGCCAACATCCTAGCTGACAGGTTCAGCAAACCCCCCACCAAAAGGGCAAATATCTATCCCAGCAGAGTGCTGCCCCCCTGGCATCTCAGATGCTCAAGTAAGAGCTGCCCTCTCCAAAGCAAAAAACACAGCATCAATGGGACCAGACGGTGTCCCGGGCTGCATCCTACATGAACTCCAAGAAGAGCTAAACACAAACATAAAACTACTGTTCAATCTCAGCCTTACTACAGGATATGTACCCAAAGAGTGGCATACAGCAACAGTGGTCCCTCTCCACAAAGGTGGTGCCTCAACGGATCCTGGAAACTATCGCCCCATAAGCCTGACTAGCTTGGTCTGCAAAGCTATGGAAAGAATGATCATGGACCTCTTAAATAAAGATATTGGGGACCTACAGACACTGGATCCTACCCAGTTCGGCTTTGTTAAGGGCAGGTCCTGCCTCTTAAACCTGGTTGATTTCTTTGAAACTGTCACCAAGGCCATTGACAAGGGGAAGGTGGTCCACACAGCCTACCTGGACCTCGCAAAAGCCTTCGATACAATACCCCACTTGGGCATTATAGATAAGCTCACCAGCTTAAATATAAACCCCTATGTCACTAGATGGGTTGCAAACTGGCTCAAGGACAGAACCCACATGGTTAGAATTGCTGGAGCCATGTCAGACTCCAAACCAGTTACAAGTGGCATCCCACAAGGCTCAGTCCTGGGACCTCTCTTGTTCGGTATATATTTCTCAGAGGTACAGGCCAACATGGGAGGACAGTGACTGCAAACTGGGTGCCATAATCGACTCTCCAGCCGACACAAGCATCCTCCAAAAGGGCCTCATAGAAACAGACAACTGGTGCCAGAGCCATGGCCTCAAGCTAAACGCCAAAAAGTGTATAGTCATCCCCTTTGGCAAAAACAAAGTGCCCACAAATTACCACATAGGTGGTAATCCATTAAGTACAGAAGAAGTAATTAGGGACCTGGGGACCCAAGTTGATAGCAATCTCTCATTTGACAACAGCGTGGCCAAAGTGGTTAGAAAAACATTTTATATAGCCCACCTAATCATGAAGGGATTCACATCTAGATCAGGGGAGGTCATTGTGCCTCTTTGCTCATCCCTCATCAGGCCCATAATTGAGTACAATGCCCCTTTTGGGATGTACCTTACCAGACACCTGCAGCAACTGGAAAGATCCCAAAAGTACCTAACCAAGAGGATCAAAGGGCTCAAACAGATGCCATATGCTGCCCGGTTAAAGAAACTCCAGCTCTACTCAGTGGCATACTGCCTGCTCAGAGACGATCTGTGCCTGATGTATAAAGCCATGTCCAACCCGGAATTAATGGACATGCTGCACCTCAGAAAATCTAAATCCCATCGAGCTACGCGCTCGAGAGACTTGAACCTCAGCACTGAAATAAATAGGACATGCTGGAGGGACAGATTCATAACCCAGAGGCTCCCTTCACTCTGGAATAAAATCCCAGTCCAGGTTAGGCAGAGTCCCTCATTGACTCTCTTCAAGAGGAATCTTGATAAGTGGATGGGAGATCGTAGGTTTACCCCGGGTATCACTTCTGTGTCACTGTTAGACGGCGGCACAGTATACTAACCTCGAAAAAGGGCATAGCAAAATTAATTTAAAATGGGTGGCAAAAGCCAAACACACTCTGGCTAGGCTTATAAATGCCCTAGGGCAGATAGCCTAGTATGAACCTATGAACCTATAGTACTGGGATACCTGGATCTCAGATTGATTATTTTGTATTACCGGAACACTTGCAGATAGCAGGCGGTGATATAGTTTCGACAAGTTTTTCAAACTTTTAGCAATATGAATTAAGGTAATGGAAAAAAGAGAGTATACTAAAATAGGAAAGGGAATAAACAGAACAAATAAGAAATTATGGGGTGAGATTGGAGAGTGGGAAGTATTGGCAGTTATGGGAGGACCTTATAACCATGAAGGATTTCTATAAAAAATGGTCTGAAAGGTAGACTAAGTTTAAAAAGAAATATAAAAAGTATTATTTCAATGGTAGGATGATGCAAGAAAGGAAGAGAAACTGAAGAATGTGAAAATATATAGAAAAGTATTAGAAAATTTAAAGATAAATACAAGAGAATACTATGATATGGAAAAGAAATATATAAAAGAAATCAAGAAAAAAAAATACTATTTAGGAAGAGAGATTATTACATACAAGAGAGCACGGAGGAAGTATCTGCATATTTGGCCCCCACACCCCCCCACTTTAATATTCTCACTCTGAGATCGCACTACAGTGGGGAAAAGGGCAGATACACTGTCAGTACTATTTTCGGTGATTTGGACCCTATGTCAGAAATTTTCAGCAAAATCACACTGATCTATATAAATATGTGTGTGTGTATATATATATATATATATATATATATATATATATATATATATATATATATATATACACACACACACACACACACACACACACACACATGTATAAATACATACACATATTTATATACATATATCAATATTGGGTGGTGCAGTGGTGCAGCAGTTAACGTTGTTGCCTCACAGCAAGAGGTTCTCCAATTTGATTCTCAGCTGGGGTACCTTCTGTGCGGAGTCTGCCTGTCCTCCCTGCATTCGCGTGGGTTTCCTCTGGGTACTCCAGTTTCCTCTCACATTCCAAAGACATACATTTGGAGCATTTCTCCCAGGGCTTCTGCTGAAAAGTGGATCTGTCCTAGATGGACTTTCCCAGACAACAAATGTTAAACATATAAAATAAATATACAGTGTATGTATGTGTATATATATATATATATATATATATGGGTCCCCTTCACATGGTCGACAGTTCATATAATCGACACCCATTTGGTCGACAGTTCATTTGGTCGACGAGCAGATTTGCCCCCTTCCCAATGTTGTGCAACCCTGGAGTTGATATATATAGTTAGGGGAGGTGTGGGGGTATATATATATATATATATATATATATATATATATATATATATATATATATATATATACACACACACACACGCACACACACACACATATATATATAATTAAACACACACACACACACATTTAAATACATATACACATATATACAATATTAAAATATATCCATCTCCAATATATACGCCGATATTACACTCAGTTATTTGGATGATCAATATCTATAACTGTCCATCCATTTTGCTTATAAAGTTTCCTTCTTTAAGTGTTTTCTGGATGATGTGTTCCTCATTTAGGAGGGAGATCAACAAGAAATGGTGTAATTTCTTAACTTTTTGGATGCCACTACTAGCTTTTTCAAGTTTAAACTTAATTTCTCAAAGGATGACATCTGTTTTTAGATGTGAAAATAGAGAAAGATGGTAAAGATATCTGCAGTAGCATCTTCTGGAAACAGTATGCATGCTAGCCATACATTTAAGGGTATTGTTAAAAGCCAGCTAATAAGGGTCAGCAGACTTAATACGGATGCGTGTAGATGTAGTGAGCAAATCGAAAATATGATACAGGAATTTAATGATAAAGCATATTTATAGCAAGTTCCTTAGTGAGCTTGTACATGAAGTTATGAATGAGAGAAATGGTGTAGCTAAGCCTTACTTCATGGGAACAAAGAGTCAAGGGAATGTTTTAGCTCAGAGGAATAGACAGAATAACATATATTACATAATTACCTATAATAGCAGAAAATATTATATTAAAAAAATCATACCAAGTAACTGGGGGATTCTTTAGGCAATATACAATATAAAAATTCTATAAAAATTGTCATAATTTAAAGAAACAACTTTGTTATAAAGATATGAACTATAACAATAAGGTAGAAATAAGTAATAAATTTGGGATGCTTCCATGCCACAACTGTTCCTGTTGCAAATTTATATTAGTTAGTAATGAATTTATGCATCCAATTACGAATAAAAGATATTTGTTTAGATGCTTTGCCACGTGTAATACCATTAATAATCTAGCTACATGCACAAAATGACCAGGGTTTTATGTAGGGAAGTGTACAAGGAAATTTAAAGAGTGGCTAATTGAGCACCAGTCTGATATACAAAGAAATGTTAGTAGCAATGCACTACCTAAACACGTTACTGAATATGGCTTAGGACATACTTTTAAATTTAGAGGTAAAGATATAGTTTATAAAAATATGAGGGATGGTGATCTAAATAATAAATTACAATGGCTGAATTATTCAGTGGCAAGCAGACTTCCAACCAGACTTAACTGCAGTTAGCTTTAAGCCCAATTTCAAAAATAAACAAATGTGTTTAAAATGACTGTTAGTTTTATTTAACTGTTTTAAATTTTTATATATATATTTGAACTGTGTCTAATTGTTGGGATTGATGGTGTATTTTAATTGGAGGCTATGTCTCGTGATTTTATTTGAAATTATTTAAATTAATGATTGTTTTATTTGATATTTTCACACTGATGAAGGGTGATATCCCAAAAGCTTTGTGGTTATTAAATTTCTATGGTGTTTCAAGAGTTTGGTGTTTTACTTGGTTTGCTGCTTTTTTATCGGAGACTCTGTTAACCGTCATCTTTGATCTAGTTTTGTTGGCCGCTTGTTTTTCTTGGATCAACTTCAGGCACCTAAATGATTGTTGCATAATTTACTGATGGTACGTACGAACCCCTTACTCTTGCAAATGGCAGGTGTATCTATGATTACAGCTGGAACTACTGAACAGCACAACAATACTTTTGTTACTCATATTGAGGTATTGGAGGGGAAGGTACAGGCCTTCAAAGGATTACAAGGGCAACATTTAAGCTTTTTGGCTTATTTGGAGCTTAGAGTTGGTCCACAGGGCTTGAGAATTTTAAAGATGCCCATGTTAAGTAATACCTATCCTGATCTAAGAAAATGGCAGGAACTCGATTTGAAATTAAGTGTGGACTGTAAGAGTCTTATGAATCAGTTTTTTTAATAATACTGAGAATGATTTGCAAGGAGAAATAACAACAATGGAAGATGAGATATCTGCAATGCCTAAATGCTTGAGAGACTGTACAGATATGAACGCTGTTTATAATCTATAAAAAAACGAAATCTTAAAAGTGACATTAATGACTTTAAGGCTGGGAATATTTTTTCCTGGCCCATAAACTTATGAGAGATTAAGGGGAAGATGGTTCAAAATGAAAATATATGTATCCTTTGGATAATATTACACTGTCTGAATCCGCTAGTTCTAATGCATCAATTAGGCAGGTTGTACAGAAAAAGAAGTTATGTACTCACCCTAAATTTCCATCGTAGTAGTTGTACATTATTTGTCATCAACCTGTAGGTAGTTGGATCTGAGATGGCATCTGATCAGAGCTCCAAGCCCCTCCCCTTACCCATAATGCCCCTCTATCTCCTTCCTTCCCTCAGATCATGTTTGCTGACTCATAAAACATCAGGCCAATCCAAAAAGACCATCTCACTAAAGGTTCTTCTTAACCTGACCATGTATGAACAAGAGAGCCGCAGAGGCGCCCTCTCATGTATACCAGAGCAGTACAATAGTGATAAGGTCAGGGGGAAGAAGGGAGGGACGGTTGATGACAAATGAAGTACAACTACTCAGATGGAATGCTATGATGAATACATAACTTCTTTATCTGAAGTAGTTGACTTCATTTGGTCATCAACCTATGGGACAGAGTCCCCAGCTACCAAACACCTGGGTGGCCCTCATGGAAGGATATTCCGGAGCACTGCGGAGCCAAAGGATGCTCTACCTCTCTATACCATGTCCAGTTTGTAATGTGAAATAAAGGTGTGAGATGAGGACTAAGTAGCCGCAGAACAAATATTCAGAGACACCCTGGACCAAAAAGCTGCAGAGAGAGCCATGGACCTGGTGGAATGTGCTTTAACTTGACCCGGAGGAGAAATGCCTTTGTCTGCATACACCTTAAGGATACACTGAGATCCAGCGTGCAATAGTCAGTCTCGAGATTGGTTTACACAGAAAGGGTCTAGAATAGGAAACAAATAACTGGCCGGACTTAGTTCTGTGTAAGCAGACTCTCAATTGTCTATGTACATCCAACAAATGCAATTTATATTCACCCCTGTTCTGAAAATTCGGAAAGAAAACAGGAAGGTTAATTGTCTGATTAATATTAGTCTCCGAAGCAACCTTGGGTAGGAAAGATGGATTAGTATGCAGAGAAACCCTGTCCTTATGGAAAATCATATACAGAGGTTTGATGGATAAAGCCTGAAGCTCCGATACCCTCCTAGCCGAGGTGATAGCCACTAGGAAGGCGGTCTTCCAGGGCAAAAACTGTAAGTCTACCAATGCTGCAGGCTCAAATGGGGAGAAACCAGACCCTGTAAAACAAAGGTAAGGTCCCAAGGATATGTAGGATCTTTTACTGGAGGTCTCAAGGGAAAGGTGCCCTTCAAGAAGGTTTTGCAAAGTCTGGAGGAAGCCAAAGATGCCAAGTTCTCCCCAATGTGGAAATTAGAGATGGCAACCAGTTGTACTTTCACCGTAGAAGAGCTTGCGCCCTGCTGAAAAATACTTACCACAAATTCCAATACTGCCGGAACTGTTGGCATGAAAGGATCTAAGTCCCACTGAGAAACCCAAACGGAAAAACTTTTCCTCCTGCTATGATACAGTTTCCTGGTGGATGACTTGTGAGCCACCACCAAAATAGTCTTAAACAGTGAAGATGATTTGGGAGTCCTAATAATTAAGGGAAATGGAGCAGCCAGGCAGTGACCTTCAGACTGTCCAGTTCTGGGTGAGGAATCCCCAAAGGGTGCAATATGAGATCCGGAACCTGATCCAAGATCCATGGTGGAACTACAAGATGAGACCAAAGGAAGGGGAACCAGACTTGGTGAGGCCAGAATACAACAATGAGGATCACCTTGCTCCCCAGCCTGTGAGCTTCCTGAAGAAACTTCATTATGAGAGGTAAAGGAGGGTAAGCATAAAGAAGACCGGGAGGCCAAGCAAGGATAAGAGCATCCCTGGGGGTTTCCCCCTGTAGGGGGTTCAAAGAGAAGAACTCGCTGCACTCTGCATTGGAAGGAGATGCAAAGAGATTGCAGCAAGGCCGACCCCATACGAAGAAGATCTGCTCTGCTACAAAAGGATTTAGGGACCACTCGTAAGGCATCAGAACAGTCCTGCTGAGTTGGTCTGCTAGTATGTTGGACCGTCCCGGAATGTGCGTTGCCACCAGAAACAGGCTGGTGGAAATCACCAATTCCCACACTCTCATGGCTTCGCTACAAAGGAGACAAGACCAGATTCTTCTTTTGTTGATGTACCAGACTACAGACATGTTGTCCGACTGGACTGCAGTAGTCCCCAGAGAAATAAAGGCATGAAGGGCCCACAGTGCCAAAAGGACTGCCCTCATCTCCAGAACACTGATATACAGTTTGGTTTCTTTCGGGGACCAAATGCCTTTGATAGTCCTTCCGGAGCAATACCCCCCCCCCACCCTAACTGGGATGCATCCCTGGTCACAGTGGTCTGGGGTGGAGTTGCAAGAAATGGGCGTCCCTCGACTAGATCCAGGGAGAGGACCCACCAGCAAAGAGACTCCCTGTAAGCTGTGGAAATACCTATCGGATGGTCTAAGGGAAGGTCTAGCAAAGACTACTGAACAGCTAGTGTCCACTGTAGCACCTGCATATATAGACATGCACACAGAAGAAAAGTGATGGTGGTTGCCATGGAACCTTAATCCCGCAGCACTGTCTCCACCGAACAAAGACTTGACTGACTGACTAGGGAAACATGAAGATGCAAGTTCCACACTCTCTCCGGTGTGAGATAAACTCTCATCTTGGTGGTATCTAACCAGGCCCCTTTAAATTCTAGCATCTGGACCAGGGTCAGAGATGATTTGGCTGTGATGATCCTAATCCCCAGATGATTTGCTAATGTCAGGAAGTAGTCTCTGGCTTGCGAAAGTAGATGCTTGGTGGGGGCGGTGAGGAGCCAATCATCTAGGTAAGGAAAGACCTGAATTCCCTGAAGCTTCAGGGTGAGCTACTACAACTGCCATGACCATGGTGAACACCCTGGGGGCTGTGGTGAGACCAAAGGGAAGGGCTCGGAACTGGTAATGACTGGCCCCTATCCAGAAGTGGAGAAGCCTCCTGGAGTGCCTGTTCATCTTTTTATGATAGTACGCAACCTGGAGATCTATCAAGCAAATCCAATTGTTCTCCTGAAGGTAGGGCAGGATGGATTGCAGAGTGACCATCCAGAATTTTTCCTTGGCAACTGTCAGGTTTAGGTTGGAAAGATCCAGAATGGGTCTCAAGTCCCCCGTTTTCTTTGGCACCAAAAAGAACCTGGAATAGATGCCCAATCTGGATTGATATGGGGGGGATGGGTTGGATGACTTGCTTCTTTAGCAGCTAGTCTACTTTGAGAGCTGCCATTTCACTTTGCACTGGGTGGGACATCTGGGAGGGGTCTTGGGGAAGAGGTGACTCTAAGAAGGGAATCTAGTAGCCTCTGGATATAATTTGCAGCACCCAATGGTCTGTTGTAACAGACTCCCACTGTGTCAGGTGTAATGAAAGACTACCACCGACTGCCTCTAGAGACGAGTAGTCAGGCAACCTCTCAAGGCTCCTGTGCAGGCCTGCCCAAGAAAGGTTCTTCAGACCCAAAATTCCTCAGACCCCCTCTGCCTCTGGGCTGGCGTCTATCATAACCCCTTCTGCCTCTGGGGGAAGATGAGTCCTGAGTGTCCTGGGAGTACTGAGATTTCTGGAACCACATCTTCTTCGTCCCTTGCTGATTCCTTGAAAAGGATCTTTGAGGGGCAGAGAAGCGGATCCCGACGCCAGACAGTGTCTTCCTGTCCTTTTCACCCTGGACCAGAGTCTTGTGTGCAGACTTCCTAAACAGGGAAGAACCATCATGGGGGAATTGGCAAAGGATGCCTTGAAGGGTTTGAAGAACTGACATAGCCAGAGCCAGGTGTGTCACCTCATGGCAACACCAGAGCCGGCCTCCCTTGCTGCTCCTTCTGTAGCATAAGAAGGAGGTGCATGGATGTATTGGAAACCGCTTTTAGAGTGGCCATCCGTGCAGAGAAGGCCTGTTTCTTCTCCGGCGTCATGGACTCCAGGGGTGACTTAGCTACCTCCTTGACTAGATCCTGCTGAAGTCAAATAACATGTGCCAAATAATTCAGTGCCCTTATAGAAAAGGTAGCTGAAGGATAAACCCACTTCCCTAGGATGTCCATAGTCACTCTCGGTCAGGAGTATGGACCGTGGAGCTCTCCTGAGCGAGCTCCTTCTTTGTGGCGGCTGCCCCCACCATCGCGTCTACCGGGGACCCCTTACTCCAGCTAGTCCTGTCAGGGGGGAGGGCTAAGGATCTTATCTGGACATCTAGGAATTGGCTCCACGGTGTCAGGCTCCTTCCACGCCTGAGATGTAATGAGGTTCACAAGTGGATTCGCGGGAGGGGACACCCAGGAAGTAGATGGGCCCATGCCGAAAGCCTCCAGGAAGACCAGCTCGTGAAGGGGGGTGACTTTTGGGCGGACCACCCCCCTCCTTTGATGAAGTTCCATGATGTCCTTAAAGGAACCATCATTGGAGGGGTGATCTGGGGGAGCCTTTCCATTCCTCCAAGTCGGTGTCATCTATGAGGGACTCTGGAGAGGAGTCCAGGTGCCTCCTTTTGCATGACCATTTGCAGGGAACCTTCTTGGTGGGACTCTCCGAGAGGGACTCACAAAACACCAATTGTGTTCCGATGGGAGCTACCTGGGGCAAATCGGGCACAGGCTGTCCCAAACAGGACAAAATGGTCAGAGCTGTACCCAGAGCAGAGGGAGTCGGGGTGGAATCTGAAGAGGAAATGGTCAGGGGTCCCCCACGTCAAACACTGAAGGAAAGAGAGCTCTGGGGATATAAATAATGGGGCCGCTCTCCTCGGGTCTGACGGGGGAGTCGAAGCCAAGCCCCCTAGAGCCGAGATGCCAAGGGGGAGACTGTGTTTCTGAAAAACTTGGAGCCAACAGAACCTCCTCAGATCTGACCCCAAGGCTATGGTTCTGACAGCTAAGATACAAACTA
Organism: Protopterus annectens; assembly: GCF_019279795.1. Classification (NCBI taxonomy): domain Eukaryota; kingdom Metazoa; phylum Chordata; order Ceratodontiformes; family Protopteridae; genus Protopterus; species Protopterus annectens. The sequence continues at coordinate 1,854,449,154 of NC_056726.1, read as the reverse complement.
GTCGGATCAGACACACTCAAGGCAACAGCTGGCATCAAGGTACAAGGTACCGTTGGCGCCGACCCCCCCACCCCGAGACCTCTCGGATCCAAGGGCTCCATAACTGAAGGTCAGATCGGAGAAGGAGCAATGGGTGCAAAAAAGGGATGTGACCCCCCCCCCCACTCCATAGGGAGAGGGGATGCTGGCAAGACTCCCAACTGGATCTTGGTGTGTATAAATTTCCACATCATTTTATCCATCTCAGCCTCACTTAAAGTGCATGTAGAGTGCGAAGAAGACGCCACCGACAGCGGCTTGGAATGCCAGTGGTGGGAAGCACTAGACTGCGGTCTAGACTCCTCTGGCTCTGGAGAAAATCTGGGTGAACAGAGCCGGGGTGTACTAGCCTCGGAGGAGTCCTAATCTTGGGAGGAGGACCCCGCAGAGTAGAACGGTCCTGCAACCTCTTCCTCGGTTTATCCCTCTTCACAGGCCTTGAAATGGGAGGTTTGAGTCCCAGGGGCCTGGGAAGGGGATGAAACAGTAGCAGCCACAGACGCGGCTGAGCTGGTAGTAGCAGGTATGGCCATCCCTGAACCTGGCAGGAGACCCTTCATCACTAACTTAGCCCTCCTGTCCTCCTGTAAAGTCCGCACAAATAGAGCAGGCTGCCATTAAATGTGGCGCGCCTCAACCCACCACGCACAGGGTGTGGCCATCAGCTGGAGGGAGCTTGTGGCTGCACTCTGTGCACTTCCTGAAGATAGGCTTAAAAGTATCTGCCATGCCTGGGAAGATAACACACACCAACATACACACCCACTATCACACACAAATCCCTAAGGAGAACGGAGGGTGAGGGAACCACCACAAAAGATTTTTTTTTTTTTTAACATGATGTACAACGTGAGGTAGGGGAGGTTAAAAAGGGAAGAAAAGGAGAACCTTCACTCAAAGACCCACAAAAAATGACAGTTACTCAACAATAAGCCTGGAGCTCAGCAACCACGATGCTATGCTTTTCAGCGGCAAACAAGATCTGAGGGAAGGAAGGAGATAGAGGGCATTATGGGTAAGGGGAGGAGCTTGGAGCTTGAATCAGACGCTAGTGAAGCGGCCGTCTCAGATCCGATCCGGATCAGACTACTCACAGCTTGATGACCAAATGAAGTCAACTACTTCAGATTGTAGGTTCAGGTGCTTTAGTACAAGCATCTATGTTACACTCAAATGTTGCTCCATCAAATAATTCTGTAGGGGCATCTTACACTTCAGTGGCAAGTGGGAGTATTAACTTCTCTGAGGATTTTCATCAACAGCCAACTCTAATGCATTTCAGCTAAACCTTCATTCTTACTTGATTTGGTTCTGATCTGATCCTCGGATCCGTCTCGGCCTTTAGTTTCAAGTTCAAGGTCCTCTGCCAGCTCGTGGCTAACTACCTATCCCAGCATGCACTGGAACCATCCTCAGATCAAGTTTGCCCCAAGTTTATAATCATACTGCCTAACCCCAAGGAAGGACTCAGAGGCTGGTGAAGAAGGGCAGAGATCAAGGAGATCCAATTGACTAGACCTGGTCTTCCAGGAGTAAAAAAAAAAAAAGGAAGGGGGAAGGTGGGTGGTATGTAAGAATGAATGCGAAGATGAACAACACTCATGGAACATTATGGTGAGTACATAACTTCTTTATGTGATGTTGTCCTATTTCGCCTTCATTCTTACTTGACTGGGACAGCTTCAGTAGCAACCTGATTCTTGAGTGGCTCACGGGAGAATATTCCTCAGAACCATGGATCCAAAGGAGGCCCTACCCCTGGACGCCAAATCAACTTTGTAATGAGTGATAAAGGTACGGGGGTTATCTTTTAGTTATGTACATACCATAACTTTAGATGTTTGGGATCCATCTTGCCTACATTCTCTGTACGGATGGGCTCGGAGCCCTCGGCACGCTATGCTATAGAGCGAAGCCTCTTATTGGCTGAGCTATTCTCTATCCCAGGATGCACCACCACTAATCCCCCAGATCTTGTTTGTCTGCATTCATGCACACATACATAACTTGTTTATATAACATTGCCAGATGTTTCAAGATGAAACAATAGGATTCGGACCGTCCGCACTCTTCTGATCTCCAAGGAAGGGGGAAAGAGGGTGGGTTATTGGGAATGTAGGCGAGATGGATCCCAAACATCTAAAGTTATGGTAAGTACATAACTAAAAGATGTTATGTGATCCTATCTCGCCTACATTCTGTACTGATGGGACAGCGTCCCTAGCACCTAAATCCTGGGTGGCTCACTGGAAAACACTCCTGAGCACTGTGGAACCAAATGAAGCTCGCCCCCGAGATGCCACATCCAATTTGTAGTGGGAAATGAAAGTGTGCGGGGAAGACCACGTAGCCGCAGCACAAATGTCACTAATGGCAAGCTTAGAATGGAATGCTATTGAAGTAACCATAGCTCTTGTAGAGTGAGCTTTGACAGAGGTCGTAAGCTCTTTATTAGAAGAGGAATAAGCTTGACTAATACAGTCCCTGATCCATTTGGCAATAGTGACCTTTGTGACGGCTTTGCCCAATTTATTATCCAAAAAGGACACAAACAATTGATCTGTTTTCCTTGTTTGTTTGGTCCTATCTAAATAAAAACGCAATTGCCTGTGGACATCTAATGTGTGGAATATGTATTCTGCTTTGTTTGAGTACTTTGGAAAGAAAACTGGAAGTTCTAATGACTGTTTTAGACAAAAACTGGAACAAACTTTAGGGACAAAGGATGGATTTGGCCTGAGAGATACTCTATCTTTGTGAAAAACCAGGTACGGAGGTTTTACAGACAAAGCTTGAAGCTCTGAAACCCTTCTGGCAGAAGTAATCGTGACCAGAAAGGCAGTTTTCCACGATAGAAATTTCAAATCACATGTTGCTGCCGGTTCGAAGGGGGAGGAAGTTAAGGCACGTAACACCACATCGAGATTCCATGGAGGAGCAGGATGAGAAATCAGAGGTCGTAAAAGCGCAGCACCTTTCATGAAGGTCTTACACAATCTGTTGCTCATTAAAGGTGGGTTTATAGATTCATGAAAATTGGAAATAGCTGCCAATTGGACCTTGATGGTACAGACTTTAGAACCTTGATTGAATAGGGAAGTTAGAAATTTCAGGACTTCCGATACAGGAATAGTGATGGGATCCAGACCCCAGAGTTGGGCCCAAATAGCAAATCTCTTCCATTTGCTAGTATACAATTTCTTAGTGGCAGACTTGTGGGCCGAAGATAAGATATGTATGACTTCCGGGTCTAAGGTATGATTCCTGACTATAGTTGGAAGAGGAGGAGCCAAGCTGTTAATTTCAAGGTGTGGAGGGACTGGTGGAGTAGTCCCGACTGATGAACTAATAGGTCTGGGATCTGATCCAGGAACCATGGACCGTCCAGTGCATATTTCCGAAGATAGGGGAACCATACCTGATGAGGCCAGTAAGGAGCAACTAAGATCATTTTGCTCCCCAAGTGAGACGCCTTTTGGATCACTCTGGGAAGGAGGGGAACTGGGGGAAAAGCGTATAGCAAGCCGGTGGGCCAAGGATGGGCTAGTGCGTCCATAGGGCTCTCCCCCGGAGCCGGAGTGAGGGAGAAGAACATTTTGCACTTCGCGTTCAGCGGGGTTACGAAGAGGTCACAACAAGGAATTCCCCATTTGCTGAAAATCTGAGTTGCAACTGTATTGTTCAGAGACCACTCGTGAGGAGAGAGGATAGTTCTGCTCAGTCTGTCGGCTATCACATTAGACTTGCCAGGGATATGAGTCACCACTAGAAATCGTTTGGTCGACACTGCCCATTCCCAAACTCTCATGGCCTCTCTGCAAAGGGGGTAGGATCTGGTCCCTCCCTGCTTGTTCAGGTACCAGACTACTGACATGTTGTCGGAGTGAACGGCAATTACGCCCTGAGGGAGGTAATCGTGAAGGGCTTGTAGGAACAGAAACACCGCCCTCATTTCTAAAATGTTGATATGAAGGAGGCTCTCTTCCGAATGCCATTTGCCTTGGACTGACCTGCCCAGGGAATGCCCCCCCCCACCCCATCTGGGAGGCGTCCGTAGTCAAAGTGGCCACGGGAGGAGGTGGAACAAAGGGTCGTCCCTGATCCAGATTGGAGGGCACCAGCCACCAGCGAAGGTCCCGTTTGCAGGTTTCCGTGATCCATATGAGGTGAGTGAGAGGGAGATCCTGAAAGGACCACTGTGTTGAAAGAAGCCACTGGAGAATTCTCATGTGCAACCTTGCTAGGGGAACTAGAAGAACAGTGGCGGACATAGATCCCAATAGCTGCAGGACCATTCTGGCTGGGGCTTTGGATCTGGGAAGTAAGGCTCGAACTTGAGCCTGTATGGTTTGTATCCTTTCTGTAGGAAGATAGACCCGCATTCGGTTTGAGTCTATCTCTACTCCGATGAATCTTATGCATTGAGATGGCAGCAACACAGACTTTGGCCAATTGAAGGTGATTCCAAGGGAAGTGCCCAGTGATATTGTGGCTTGTAGGTTCTGCAATAGTAGATGCCTGGAGGTGGCAGTTAGGAGCCAGTTGTCTAGATACGGAAACACCTGGAATCCTAGACTTCTCAGGTGAGCAGTCACGACCGCCAAACATTTGGTGAACACCCTGGGGGCTGTGGTGAGACCAAAGGGCAGCACGCGGAACTGAAAATGACTGTCTCCTAGGCTGAAGCGCAGATGTCTCCTGGACGCCTGATGTACCATGATGTGGTAATAAGCGTCCTTGAGATCTATGGAGCACATCCAAACACCTTTCTCCAGCAGTGGGAGAATGGATTGCAGGTTGACCATTCGGAACTTGGACTTTTTGACTGAACGATTTAGAATGCAGAGATCCAAAATGGGCCTCAAGTCCCCGGTCTTTTTTGGCACCAAAAAAAATCTTAAGTCCCTAATCCGATCTGGTCTGTGGGGACCGGTTGGATGACTCCTTTTTGAAGCAGCTTTGAGACTTCTAAGGCTGCATTTTCCCGTTGACTGGGTGGCGGGTCCGGGATTTTCTTGGACGGAGGTGGGGAGTGAGAAAAGGGAATGGCGTAACCTCCTGCGATAATTCGAAGCACCCATCGGTCCTGAGTGATACCTTCCCAGGCTTTTAGGTGCCTCGAAAAACGACCCCCGACTGGCTCCGGAGCTGCACAGTCGGGCAATCCCTCAGGGATTGTGAAAGGCTGAAAAGCCACGAAAGGACTCGCGGTCTCCAGTATTGCGGGGGCCTCTGCCGCCTCTGGGACGGCATCTTCCAGAAGAATTTCCCCCTCCTCTGCCTCTAGAAGGGGGATCGTCCTGCTGTGAGGGATAAGACTTCTGAGATCTACGGAACCACATTTTCCCTCCTCTTTTAGCCTTGAGGTAAGGCCGAAAGGGAGTGGAAAATCGTGCCCCTACGGCAGTCAAAGTCTTACCTTCTTGCTCGCAGCGGGTCAATGTGTCCTTTACCTTGGGTCCAAACAAAGAGGACCCATCAAAGGGAGCGTCGGCAAAGGAAGACTTGAAGGCTTCCGCAAAATGACACAGGCGAAGCCAGGCTTGCCTCCGTAGAGCAATACCTGTACCCGCCGCTCTACTCGCCCCCTCGGCCGCATATGAAATGAGCCTCATGGACAAGTTTGATATGGATGACAGCGTAGCCAACTGAGAGCCAACCGTCTGGGCCAGCTGCTCAGGTAGGTTACCCAAGAGGGTATCTGAAAGCTCCTTGATCAGATCCCTCTGAAACCTGGTGAAGTGCGTTAAATAGTTCAGGGATCTTAAGGTAAAGGCCGCTGAACTGAGGGTGCACCTACCGTACCGATCCATGCTCCTAGACTCCTTATTAGGAGGATGGACGGACGTCGAAGCCTCTGCTACATCTTGTTGGGTAGCAGATGCCACCACCAAGGCATCTACAGCCACACCTTTCGTCAAAAACTCCTTCTCTGGGGGTGCTAACAGGAACTTATTTGGACAAGCAGGCACCGGTTCCACAGAGTCTGGGTGTTCCCACGCCCTTCGACAGATCAAATCTAGGAGCTCGTCGAAGGGCGGAGACACCCAGGAGGCGGAGGGCTGAGCCCCGAAGGCCTTAAGGAACACCGACTCATCAGCAGAAGGGAGTTTGGAATGCCAGCCGCCTCGTTGTTTGAGGGCTTCCAGGATGTCTGCAAAGGAGACATCTGAGGATGACTTAGGGGACCCCTCTGCATCATCAAGATCAGTGTCTGACGTGAGAGACTCATCGGGGGAGTCAACGTGCTTCCTCTTGCACGATCTTTTCCTTGGGGGTTCCTCTGAAGAAGCTTCAGAGGGACCTCCAGGAGGGGGGGAACCCCCAGTGGGGGTGACCTCAGGCCCCGGGGCTCCGCTGTCTAAGGACAGGGGGACTGCCAAAGACCCAGTCTTCATATGCAGGGAAGGTGCTGGTGAGACCGTGGAGGTAGCCAAAGAAGATTTGGCTAACGCACTCCTCATGGCCCTGAAGGCCGGACCACCAGAATCCTGGGAAGGTCCAACCCCCGTGGCCACAACAGTAGACGGTACCCCCGCAGCTGACACACCGAGAGGAAGGCTTGGGACCAAAAACATCAGTCCCAAAGCGTCCCCCCCGGGGCCGACAGAGGAGGTCCGCGTACCGAACTCCGACTCGAGAGCCGGGGTTGGAGTAAGGGTCGGGGCCGACCTGAAAACCTCCATCGGCTCCACCAGCACCGGCTCCAACAGTGCCGAGGCTGTTGGAGGAGGAACCATAACTACAGGGTGGGCCATCGGCTCCGAAGCCGAATGGGCTGGAGCCGAAACTAACTTTTGGAACACATGACACTGAAAAAGTCTTAGGAGCACCCTGTCGATGTCCGAATCAGACATCTTGGAGGATCTAGGTGAAACCGATCGGGTCCGAACCGACTTCTCCATTGGCTCCAAAGGACTGGGGGACCGGCTCCGAATGGACTCTACCAATATCGGTTCCGAGGGAGATCCCAAAACAATTTCCCTCGGTGCCGAGGAGGGCTTCGGCGCCGAAGGGGAAGAGTCTGAGCCGGCAACCCTCATCGGCTCCAAAATCAGTGGAGCCAATGAAGGTGACCCGCCTCTCGACGCCCCAGTCCTCGGCTCCGAAACCAGAGGAGTCGAGACTGGGGGCATCAAGGCAGACCGTTCCGCCCTCGGCTCCGAAGTCCGTGGAGCCAATGGAGAAGCCTGCCTAGGTTTCTTAGCAGTCGGTTCCGACGGGCTGGTCGGAGCCGACGCTTTCTTCTTCTTAGTAGGAGAGGATGAGGAAGATAAAGGCCTCCTCGAAGGAGGGTTTAATCAGCCCTTCCAATATTAATTTATTCTTCCTCTCTTGGAGGACTCTAGATGAAAAGGCGTGACACACGCTTCAGGACTCCTGTAGGTGCTTGGCGCCTAAACAATATACGCACGAGGAGTGGTCATCTGTTATAGACATCTTATAACCGCACCTCATGCACTTTTTGAACCCTGAGGGTCTATGTTCTTTTGACATAATGCCTATCAAAAATCACTAAAACAGTGGAAAGAAGCACTATCTAGTCAGAACAAAGATTTTACCACAATACAAAAAAAAATTTAACTTTTTTTTTTTTTTTTTTTTTTTTTTTTAAACGATACAATACAATATCAGGAAACACTAAAAAGGAGGGCCAAGACCCTCTAACTTAAACAGGTACTTGACCTCCTTGAAAAAAATAAGAGAAACTAGCTGAAGAATAGGGGAAGGCCCCTCTAACTTAAACGGGAAACCTTTCCCTTAAACAAACACACAATTTACCACAAAAAAATGTACCAAAACACACGCGTACAACAACAATAGCTGTTAAAACAGCTTTTGGGTAAGAATAAGGAATTTCCTGACAGGAAACTTTAGAAAAAAACAGTACTTAGCTCAGCCAAGTTTGAGACCACGTCCTAGCTTTAAGCGGCAAATGAGATCTGGGAGATTAGTGGTGGTGCATCCTGGGATAGAGAATAGCTCAGCTAATAAGAGGCTTCGCTCTATAGCATAGCGTGCAGAGTCGGAGCCGAGGGATCGGCTCCGAGCCCATCAGTACAGAATGTAGGCGAGATAGGATCACATAACATCTAATGTTGCTGCAGCACAAACAGTGTCAATAGGCACCTTAGCTAGAAAGGCTGAAGTAGCAGCAATGGCTCTTGTAGAATGAGCCTTAACTTTTTGATGAAGTTCTTTATTTTGAGACCTGTAAACAAAGGTTATACACTGACAGCCATTTAGAAAGCGTAACTTTAGACACTGGATCCTTTCTTAGAATCTGAAAAGCAAACAAATAGTTTAACAGATTTCTGGAATTCAGTTCTATGTAGGTAAAAACATAACTGTCTACTGTATATCCAATTGATGTAACATGTACTCTGCTTTGTTTTCATAATTTGAGAAGAAAACTGGTAACTGAATACATTGGTTCAAATTTGTTTCTGAAACCACTTTAGGTAGAAAAGAGGGGTTTGTTCGTAAAGACACCTTGTCTCCATTGAAAAGCAAATACAGGGGCTTTATGAACAACGCTTCCAGCTCTGATACTCTTCTAGCAGAGGTGATAGCCACCAGGAAAATGGTTTTCCAGGTCTAAAGTTTTAATTCACAAGATGATGCTGGTTCGACGAGAGGAAAAACCATACAAGATAGAACGAAATTCAAATCCCAAGGCTAGGATGAAACTTATAAAAGCAAAAAGGGGATCGATGTGGTTATAGGAAGCCCATAAGCAGAATCTTTTCCATTTGCTTTTGTAAATCTTCCTTGTTGAAGCCTTATGAGAAGAAATTACAATGTGTTTAACCCAAGAGGAAAGGGTTGGAAACCTGGCTATCGTTGGAATCGGATCAGCCACGCCGTCAGTTTGAGGGTCTGAAGCGATGGGTGGCGCGTTCCTGACGCACGAGTCAGAAGGTCCGTATCCGGGTCCAGAACCCATGGTATAGAGCAATGAGTATCAAGCTCCTTCCCAAACAACTGGCTTTCTGAATGACCTTGGGAATTAGTGGAAAGGGGGGGGGGCCTTAGAGGAGACCCGGGGGCCAATCATATACAAGTGCATCCCTTGGTGACTCCACCGGAGGGAGGATGAGGGCAAAGTAGCTGCTGCACTTGATATTCATGGATGTCGCAAACAGGTCACAGCAAGGCTGGCCCCACTTTCAGAAATTTTTTTCCACTACTTCCTGTTTCAGGGACCACTCATGAGGCATCAGAATCGCTCTGCTGAGTGTGTGCGCCATCACATTGGATTTCCCTGGGATGTGTGTTGCTATCAGAAAGCATTGGGAGTAGGTTATCTATTGCCATACTAGGGCCTCTCGACAGAGGGTAAGATCTGGTCCCTCCTTGTTTGTTTATATACCATGTGACTGACATGTCCGTCTGGATTGCAATGGTTCCCAGGGGGAGAGAGTTCCCGAATGCTTGCAATGCTAAAAGCACTGCTCTCATCTCTGGGACACTGATGTGCAAGTGGACCTCATGGTTCTGCCAGGTGCCTTGGACTATCCTTCCTCCCATCTGGGAGGCATCCGTGGTCACTGTGGCCACTGGTTGAGACTGAACAAGCGGCCGACCTGGAGTCACTTGAGTGGAGTGTAGCCACTATCGAAGATCCTTTTTGCAAGTTTCTGTTATGAATATCTTGTGAGACACTGGCAGTTATTGCATCGACCACTGAGTAGAAAACAACCACTAAAGAATCCTCATATGTAGACGTGCTAGGGGAACTAAAACTATTGCTGCCATCATGATCCCTAGATATCTGAGAAGTATTCTCGTCTTGGCTTTCTTTCTTCACAAAAGATATCTCACCTGGTACCTTACAGATTGGACCCTTTCTGGTGGGAATCTCAACAAATTCTGCCCCTATGAATACCACATGCTGAGTAGGAAATAAGGCAGATTTTTCGTAGTTTATGGCCATCCCTAGGTAGAAGCAAAGTTGCAAGGTTGAATTTCTGGTCTTGATTAGCAGACGCCTGGTCATGGTGGTCAAGAGCCAGTCGTCCAAGTATGGAAACACCTGGAATCCTAAACATCTCAAGTAAGCTGCTACTACTGCCATACATTTGGTGAACACTCTGGAGGCTGTAGTGAGGCCAAAGGGCAGAGCTCGAAAGTGGTAGTGACTGGCTCACAGTGGAAGGTACAACTGTCTCCTGGATTGCTTGTCCATTTTTATGTGACGGTACGCATCTTGGAGATCTATACAGCACATCCAATCATCTTTTCCCAGGAATGGGAGTATCATCTGCAGTGTCACCATCTGGAACTTGCTCTTTTTTGCAGATTTGTTTAGAATGCTGAGATCTAGAATGGGTCTCTAGTCCCCCATTTTCTTTGGATCTAAAAAGAACTTTAAGTTCCAAATCTTATCTGGTCTGTTGGGACTTCTTGGATGAATCTTTTGTCTAACAACTTTTGAATCTCCAGAGTTGCCTGTTCCCTCTGACTGGGTGGAACATCCACAACTTTTTTCATCTTTGGAGCAGGAAGGGAAAGCGGGATGATGTAACCACTGGATATGATGCTTTGTACCCATTTGTCTCCTGTTAGTTGTCACCAAGCTTCTGTGTACACAGATAAGCGACCCCCGACTGCCTCCAGAGCTGGACAATTGGGCCCCCCTTCAGGAGTGTTGAAAGAGCCTACCAAAGAAAGATTGTCTGTCAGCCTGATTTTGCAGAACCCCCTCTGACACAAGGTTGGTGTTTTCCATTATTACTTCCCCCTCTGCCCGTAAGGGAACTTTCACCACCTGTGTCATGAAAAGATCTCTGTGATTTTCGGAACCACATCTTACCACTACCTTTCTGACCTTTGTGATAAGGTCTAGAAGACATGGAAAAATGGACTCCTATGGCAGACAGAGTATTTCCTTCCTGTTCACACCTGGTCAGTGTGTTCTTTACCTTGGGCCTGAACAAAGATGAGTCGCGATACGGGGTTTTAGCAAAGGAAGACTTAAAGGGTTCAGCGAAGTCACACAAGCATATCCAAGAATGTCTCCTTAGGGAAATTCCAGAACCCACTGCTCTACATGCTCCATCAGCTGCAAAGGAGATGAGTCTCATGGACATGTTAACAACTGAGTTTAAGGTAGCGAGCTGAGAAGTTACTTTGTCGGCAACCTCTTCAGCTACTGAACTTTGAAGGGTATCTCCTAGCTCTTTCAGGAGATCCCTCTGCAGTCTTGTAAAATGTGTGAGATAGTTCAGTGATCTGAGAGAAAAGGAAGCTGAAGAAAAAAATGTGCTTTCCGTACCTGTCCATAGTCCTGGATTCCTTGTTTGGGGGATGGACAGAAAAAGATGTTTCTCTAAGAGTTCCTTCTTAGTGGCTGCCATGACCATGGCATCAACTGGGACTCCCTTCATGAAACAAGATTTGTCTGGGGGCCATAATAAATTTATTTGGCCTCCTAGGAGTAGGCTCCATGGAATCTGGGGACTCCCACACCTTTCAAGAAACCATCTCAAAGAGCTCATCAAATAGCGGAGTCACCCAAGAGGTGGAAGGGTGAGACCCAAAGGCCTTCAGGTATATGGACTCCTCCAATCAAAGGGTTAATGGACTTCCAGTCACCTCTCTGCTTTAATATTATCAGAATGTCTCCAAAGGAGACATCATTGGGAGGTGACCATGGGGACCCTTCTGCCTCATCAAGGTCCATATCAGAAGTGATGGACTCCTCCGTGGACTCTAAGTGCTTCCGCTTGCAAGTTTTCTTCTGTGAGACCTCTTCAGAAGAGTATTCTGGGGAGGTTTTGGAAGAGTGGGAGGGTACCTTGTGGGGTGTCCTGAGGCTTGGGTCTCTGCGTCCCTGTGGGTGCAGGGGTAGAGAGGCAGGTACCAATGCTCTCCAGGAAGGAACATCCGTAGAGGACTGTGGACCAGTCTGTGGAGACAGCACCCTCCTCATGACCTCAAAGGCCCCTGTCCCTGATCCAAAGGGATCCCAGGATCCAAAGAAACTGAAGGATGCTCCGGAACCAAGGAAGATGGACCCAAGGCTGAGGTAGGAGGTGAACTCACCTGATCCGAGGCCCCAAGAGGCAAAGTCGGATCAGACAGTTGTCCGATCCTACTCACCTCCCTGGACCTGACTGGAGAGTGTCGGCTTCCCCTCCTGCTCCAATGGAGCCAAGGAAGTCTGAGCTGTGGTCAGAATCGTGGAACTCGTGGTGGGTCTCTGAGCCAACACTTCCACTAGTACTAGCTCAGGACCTTCTGATTCCAAAGCCCATGGCTGGATCGGAGGAGGATTTGGAGCAGAGAGAGTGGATGCCATCAAACCGGAAGACCTGGAGGTCGGATCCAACAATACTTTGGCCAGCAGTGGTGTGTGTAACAGCATCTGTACCACCCGATCAACATCATCTGAAAGACTCCTGGACGATGGGGTCATGGGAGTGGGAAATTTAGTCTTGTGTAATATAAGCAATTTCAAAATAGAGGAGACTGTCTCCAAAGCTGGGGACCGGCTCCTAAGCTCAAACTCCACTGGCACTGATTTCAGACCTGAGGAGTACAGACAAGGAATCTTGTATGCCGGATCAAAGGACGAAGAGGAGGAAGGTCTTTTACTAGATTCTGAAGATTTGTCTGACTTGTCAGACTTTGCAAAAGGAGACTTATCTGACCTAGAAGAACGTGGACCTTCTTCCAGTGCCTCTGAGAAGGGGGGTTTAAGTAGGCCTTTTAAGATCAGTTTATTTTTCCTCTCCAGGAGGGCTCTATGACTAAAAGAGCGGCAAATAGAGCAGAACTCCTTGAGATGGACTGCCCAGAGGCAATAAACCCAAAGGGAGTACATCGCTGAGAGGCATTTTTTTTCTGTATCTCTCTCACTTCTTAAATCCCATAAGTTTAGAATCCTTACCAGACATCTTAACAAAGACGAAAACAACAGTAACACAGTAACAAGGAAAAAGGAAGTTCACGACCCTCTAACTAAAATGGGTCCTAAGGAAAAAGGGATACAGACTTTTTTTTTTTGGCTCGATCCTCTAAGTTAAACGAATCGAGCTACTAAGAACTACGGAACACAGAGAAACGAGAAAGTCTAAAAACAACACAGCCCAAACTAATGTTTTTTTTGGCTCGACCCTCTAACTAAAACATGTCAAGTTACTATGGACACCACAACACAAATAAAAAAAAACTACAAGCTCTACAGGAAACAACAAAGGACACAGCCCTCTAACTTAAATGGGCTCTGGTACAGTTCTCTAATTTAAACAAACTACCAGTCACACACCAACTATACTGAATAACAAGCCAGGAAAGGGAATAAACAAGAAACATAAAGCCTAGCAAAAAAAATGACAGCCAGTATCAAAAAACACCACAGGAACAAAAAAAACAATATCACAAGTAGCAGTAAAAACCTACAAATCTATAGTAATCCAAGGAATAGTGACTAAAAAAATAATCGAAAAGAGATACTTAGCCAGAGCAAGCATATGAACGCTACATCTGTTTAGTGGCAAATGAGATCTGGCAGAGGACCTCAAGCTTGAAAATAAACCAGATCTGAGGATCAGATCTGAACCCAATCAAGTGAGAATGAAGACTAGATAGGACATCACATCAAGTGTTTTTATTCCCACCAGCTGTCCAGTTGTCACTGCTTTTTATAATGTGTGAACAGCAACTTCACCAATTGTACGATAAGCAAGATAAGTCTTCAATGTACAATTTAACACAAGAAGAGTATGATGCTTTAATGAGATTACAGGTTAATGCTGACATCATTATAAAACAAGCTAATAAAGGTGGAGCTACTGTGATTTTGGACAAAAAAGATTATACATTCTTTACGAATGATTTCTTGAAGGATGAAGGGACCTTTAAGAAAATTACTAATGTTGATGTACCTAATATTATACAGACTAAATATGTCTGTTTATGATTTGCAGTTGACCAATGATATATCCCTTGAGCTATTTAACATTTTTAATGTGCCATGTCCAGTGACTCCTGTGCTTTATGGACTTCCTAAAATCCATAATGATTTAAATCGTCCACCTATGAGGCCCATAGTTTCCGGTAAGGGATGGTGATGCAGCCTAGCTCGCTGTACCTTCAAACTGTTTTGAGTAAATATCTGGGTAATGTGAGAAGTTACAGTTGTGATACAGGAGATTTTTTGGCTCAGTTACATGACTGGCATGCTTCTATGCAAACTACTTAGTTCATTTTTGTGACACTTGATATTAATTCTTTGTTTACGGTAATTCCAAAGAGTTATGGTGTGGATGCGGTCCGTGATTTTTTTTGTGCATTAATTGCAAGAGAAACTGAAACTTTATGCGAGTTACTTGAAATTGTCATAACTAGTAATGTTTTTATTTTTGATTGCCAACTGTATTATCAGATAGCTGGCATGGTGATGGGTACATCCATTGCTAATACATATGCGAATATTACTCTCAATCAATGGGAAGTTCAATACATCTATAACAGTCCACACATTTTTACTACTAAAGTTTCCTTCTTTAAGCGTTTTGTGGATGATGTCTTCCTCATTTGGGAGGTAGAGCAACAAGAACTGGTTGTATTTCTTAACTTTTTGGATACCATTATTAGCTTTTTGAAGTTTAAACTTAATTTCTCAAAGGATGAGATCTGTTTTTAAATGTGAAAATAGAGAAACATGGTAATGATATCTGCACTAGCATCTTCAGGAAAAAAATGCAAACCAATAGATATTTGCACAAAAACAGTATGCATGCTGGCCATACATTTAAGGGTATTGTTAAAAGCTAGCTGATGAAGGTTAGCAGACTTAATACAGATGTGTGTAAATGTAGTAAGCAAAGGGAAAATATGATACAGGAATTTAATGATAGAGGATATGACAGCAAGTTTCTTAATGAGCTTGTACATGAAGTTATGAATGACAGAGAGATAGTGTGGCTAAGCCTTATTTCATGGGAGCAACGAATCAAGGGAAATGCACAGAATAAAAAGAAGTTATGTACCTACCATATGTACCTACCATAACGTTCCATGTTAGTTGTCCTTTATCTCGCCTTCCTTCTTGCTGGATGGGTTTGGAGATGATCCTCGGCTCCAACTCAGCCACTTCTGGCTCGAGGCTACCCCTTATCCCAGAATGCCCAACATCAGCTACCCAGATCTCATTTGAGATAGCTCACACTAGACATAATTATAGAAGATAATCCATTAATAAACCTGTATATACAGTTAATTGTCATGGTTTGCTTGGGAAGCAACTAATAACAAAACAAATTAGCCAGAGAAACCATTGAGCAACTCCTCTCAATCCTCGAGGAAGTGGGAAGGAGGGAGGGACGCAAGAAGGAAGGCGAGATGAAGGACAACTAACATGGAAAATTATGGTAGGTACATAACTTCTTTATGTTAAGTTGTCCAGTCTCGCCTTCATTCTTACTGGATGGGACAGCATCCCTAGCACCTCAATCCTGGGTGGCTCATTGGAACAGACTCTTCAGAACTGTGGAACCAAAGAAAGCCCTGCCCCGGGAGACCACATCTACTTTGTAATGAGAAATGAATGTATGAGGATCTGCCCAAGTAGCTGCTGCATAAACTGAATCTATTGGAAATCTAGATTGAAACGCTACCGAAGTAGCTACTGACCTGGTTGAATGACCTTTGGGTTTTGCTGGAAGATCTTTTTGTTGCAAATGGTAGGTATGGACTATGGTGTCTGATAACCATTTTGACAATGTTACTTTAGAAACTGGAAGGCCTTGTTTGTTGTTAGAAAATGAAAGGAACAGCTAATCTGATTTTCTCATCTCTTTAGTTCTATGGAGATAGAAACACAGTTGTCTACGCACATCCATTTGGTGTAATCTGTATTCTGCCTTGTTGGAATGATTAGGGAAAAAGACAGGAAGTTCAATGGATTGATTCAAATTGTGTTCTGAACAAACTTTAGGTAGAAAAGATGGGCTGGTTCTCAGAGAAACTCTATCTTTGTGAAAAACTAAGTATGGAGGGCGAACACATAGTGCATGAAGTTCTGAAACATGTCTGGCAGAAGTAACAGCAACTAAGAAGAGAGTTTTCCAAGAGAGAAATTTCAAGGAACATGATGCTGCTGGTTCAAAGGGTGGCAGTGTCAAGGAAGCCAGAACCAAATTTAGATCCCAAGGTGGAAGGGGCCCTTTCACTGGGGGTCTAAGTAGAGATGTACCTCTAATGAAGGCCTTACAGAGTTTGTGAGACATTATGCTGGAGTTAGAAACTCCGACGTGAAAATTTGAAATGGCAGCTAATACTCTGATGGTACCAGCTGCTGCACCAGAATGGAACAGTTCTGCTAAGAAATCCAAAATCTCGTGTACAGGAGCTGTAAAGGGATCTAAATTTCTGGATTTTACCCAGTAAGAGAATCTTTTCCATTTGCTAGCATAAACTTTCCTTGTAATTGTCTTATGGGAGGAAACAGTAATATCACGCACTGCTGGGGCAATATTGGGGAGCCTGGCTAGGATTAGAAGTGCAGTAACTAAGCTGTGGAGCTTGAGAGATTGGAGGGATTGGTGTAGCCCACCTGATTGCTGAATCAAGAGGTCCGGTACTGGGTCCAGAATCCAAGGCTGGGCTAGAAGGTGGGGGTGAAGGAACGGAAACCAAATCTGTCGAGGCCAATAGGGGGAAATGAGGATAATTTTGCAACCCAACGATTTTGCTTTCTGAATGACTTTTGGAATTAGGGGAAAGGGGGGAAATGCATAAAGGAGTCCCTGAGGCCAATCATGGACTAGAGCATCCCTGGGTGTCTGACCTGGAGGAAGAACAAGGGAGAAGTAGCTGCTGAATTTGTTGTTGAGGGGAGAGACAGAGATCGCAGCAAGGCTGGCCCCATTTGTGGAAAATAAGACCCACAATTTCCTTTTTCAGAAACCACTCATGAGGCATGAGGATAGCCCTGCTGAGCCTGTCCGCTATTATGTTGGATGTCCCAGGGAAATCTGGTGCTGTCAGAAAATGTTGGGAGGAGATCGCCCATTGCCACAGTCTGAGGGCCTCTCGGCACAAGGGGTAAGACCTGGTTCCGCCCTGTTTGTTGATGTACCAAACCACTGACATATTGTCGGTCTGTATTGCAATAGTCCCGGCAGGGAGTGAGTCTTGAAGAGCTTGCAACGCTCCTCTCATCTCCAGGACGTTGACGTGCAATTGGTACTCAAGAGGTTGCCAAGTGTCTTGGACCGTCTTCCCTAGATAATGCCCCCCCCCCTATCAGGGAAGCATCCGTGGTCACTGTGGCGACCGGATGGGGTTCCATGAAAGGTCTGCCCTGAGTAACTAGTGGGGAGACCATCCACCAGGAAAGGTGTCTTTTCCAAGATTCTGTAATTAGCATCATGTGAGACATGGGTAAAGGACCATTGTGTGAAAAGAAGCCACTGAAGGATTCTCATGTGAAAGTGTGCTAAGGGAACTAGAAGAATGGCTGCTGCCAAGGAACCTAGAGCTTGAAGAACATATCTGACTTGAATTCTTTTGCTTCTCAGGAGAAGTGACACCTTTTTTCGAATAATGGAAACGCTTTCCTGAGGCAATTTTACAATAATTTTTCTTGTGTTCAGCTCTGCTCCTATGTATGTAATAGATTGACAGGGCAACAAGGCAGATTTTTCAAAGTTTATTGTGATGTCTCATTGAGCAGAGGATGTAATGGTGTAATCTTGTGCCTCTATAAGTTGTTGCCTGGTGGTAGCAGTGAGGAGCCAGTCGTCCAGATAAGGAAACACCTGGAATCCTAGACATCTCAGGTGAGCTGTGACTACTGCCATGCATTTGGTGAACACCATGGGGGCAGTGATGCGACCAAAGGGCAGAGCTCTGAATTGGTAATGACTGGCCCCTAGCCGGAAGCATAGAAATCTCCTGGACCATCTATCCATTTTTATATGATAGTACGCGTCCTGAAGATCTATGGAGCACATCCAATTGTCCTGACCCAGAAAGGGGAGAATGGACTGCAGTGTTACCATCCGGAACATTTCTTTTTGTACAGATTTGTTTAACCTGCTGAGATCCAGAATTGGTCTCCAGTCCCCTGCCTTTTTGGGCACTAAAAAGAATCTTGAGTAAGTTCCAGATCCTGCTTGGTCTGCGGGGACTTCCTGGATGGATCTTTTTTCTAGCAGTCTTGAAACTTCTGTGACTGCCTGATCCCTTAGATTGGGTGGAACATCTGGGATGGATTTTTTTGAAACAAAAGGGGGTTGATGAAAGGGAATCTTGTAACCTCCGGATATAATGGCTAGTACCCATTTGTCTTTTGTAATATTTTGCCAGGCGATTGGGTACAATGAAAGCCTTCCCCCGACTGCCTCCAGAGTTGAGGAGTCGGGCATCCCTTCAGGGATGTTGATAGGGGTTGGAAGAGAATGCATCTCTGTCATCCTGATTTTGCGGACCCCCTCTGCCACAAGAGCGGCATCTGCCATTGTTATTATTCCCCCCTCTGCCCCTGGGGGAAAATTCACCACGTGCATCAGGCAAGGGTCCCTGGGATTTTCAAATCCAAATCTTCCCACCCTTCTGACCCTTTCGGTATGGTCTGGTATGAGTGGAAAAACGGACTCCGACATCAGAGAGCGTCTTGCCTTCCTGTTGGCACCTGGTAAACTTGTCTTTCACCTGAGGCTTAAAGAGAGAGGAGCCATCAAAGGGGGTATTGGTGAAGGACGCTCTGAAAGGTTCCGCAAACTGACACTGCCATAGCCAAGAATGTCTCCTAAGAGTCACTCCTGTTCCTGCATCTCTACTCGCTCCATCGGCTGTGTATGAAATAAGCCTCATGGAGGAGATGACTATTGAATTAAGAGTCGCCAGCTGGGTAGTTACCTTGGCTGAAGCTCCTGCAGCTGTTGGATCTTGTATTTATCTCCAAGCTCTTTTAGGAGATCCCTTTGAAGCCTAGTAAAATGGAAAAGATAGTTCAGGGACTTAAGGGAGAAGGTCGCTGATGAAAACATTTGTTTCCCATATCTGTCCATCGTACGAGAGTCTTTATTCAGACAGATGAGGAGGTTTCAGCTAACTCTCTCTTTGTGGCTGCTGCTACCACCATGGCATCAACTGGGACACCTTTAGTCAAGAATTGTTTGTCTTGGGGAGCTGTGATGAATTTATTGGGTCTCCTTGGACAGGTTCCATGGAATCTGGAGCTGGCCAAGCCTTTCAAGATACTACAGACATGAGTGGATCAAAAGGCGGAGACACCCAGGAGGTATAAGGTCGGGAACCAAATGTGTCTAGGTATACAGACTCCTCCTCGGAGGGGGCTAGGGAAGTCCAGCTATGCCTCTGCCTGAGAATCTCAATGATGTCCAAAAAGGAAACACCTTCATAGGGGGACCTTGGGGACCCCTCCGATTCATCCAGGTCTTATCTAACAGGAAAAAGACTTCAAAACACCACCACGGCGGCAATGCAGTTCTTAAGCTTCTGGTATCCCAATCAGACAATCCAGTAGGATAAAATATTTATTGACTAAACGAATATTCAAATCAAACAAAGTACACAAAAAAATAAAATAACATTGGATGAGCGCTTTTGGCTATTCAGCCTTCATCAGATCATAAAACTTATTACTGCTTCACGTTTAAAAGAAAAGTTTGACCAATCATTTTTTCTTTTCTAACATCCTAATTAACTAATAACCAATGATTATTTTATTTTTTTGCGTACTTTGTTTGATTTGAATATTCGTTTAGTCAATAAATATTTTATCCTACTGGATTGTCTGATTGGGATACCAGAAGCTTAAGAACTGCATTGCCGCTGTGGTGGTGTTTTGAAGTCTTTTTCCTGTTGCTGTTTTTTTTGTCTTCGACACCTTCAGCGGAGTTTGGAAGTTTTTCTCATTTTCATTTTAAATTGTTCTTCCAATCAATGCACATGGCTGAAACGATTAACAAAGAATGAATGAAGAATTGTTCCTGTACTATTTTAGCCGGTGAGTTGGCAAACCCGCTTATACAATTGAATTTGGAAACTGAAGAAAATAATTCTTTAGCAACATCGGCAGCTGATATTGATTTTTTAACTATTTTTCGTGAAGCTGAGAATGCTGCATTCAGACTTAAACATTTACAATGGCAATGTTTTCATTTGGAAGCTTGCATTCACCATAAACTTGTACCAAGAGGCATGCGTGTTAAATGCCTTCCTAGCTATGGGAATACCTATCCAGATTTGCTTGCCAGATGGCAAGCAATTAATCTGGAGACTAGTCAGAAGTATATGCATCTATTGGTGGAGTACTTTAAACCTGAGGAAGAAAGTATAGCTACATTAATTGCCAGCAAGCTAGTGACCTTGAAAGATATGGATCTACAAGATACTCATTAGCAAAAATTAGAACTTTTGCAAACTAATTTACAAAATTACGATAAGCTCAAACAGATTAAAACTAAGAAGCTGGCGTGTGATTTTAAAGATTTTAAAAATGGCCACATTTTCGAATGGCCCAGAGAGTCTAACGAAGGGGTGTCAAGAGCTAACAGGGGTTGGAGTAGATCTCGGAAAGAAATACACACACACAGGGATTACACCAATAAATGTATTGAAGGACAGGGTCAAGTTGAAACACAGAACCGTATTCCTGAAATGCAGAATCATATTCCTGCAAGCAGTCTGCATGCTATAGTTGGTTCAATCAATGTCACCATTGACAGTACCACTTCTGCTGAGACTAGTGAAGCTGGGACCAGTCGGATGACCATGGGGCTTGATCCTCAGCTGTGTGGATCTAGTGCCAACCTTGATATGGGAACTAGACTGAAAAAAGGAACGTAGAGTTGTGTACCTACCATAAATGTAGATGTTCGAGTGTATTCACTGTTGCAGTCATTACACTTGGGGTTATCCTGCTGGCAGGCGACCCGCAGTCGGCCCGAGTTCCAAAGTCTTGGTCCGGCATCGGTTGCGGACGCCTCTTCCCTGACGTCAGTGCGCCAGGGGTATAAAAGTTGCAACTGATGCCATTTTCTTCAGTTATTCTTGCCCCAGATGTCAGGTGCCCCCAGATAGGAAGGCTGAAAAGATAAAAATATGCCAAACAACCAAGCATATATTACTATAAACATTTACTTCATCTACAAGCAAATACACCACATAGGTTGTATAGAGTTGAGAAGTACAGAATAGTCCCAGCAAAGAGGGGGATGGTGGGTGGGTAACCTGGACTGCAACAGTGAATACACTCGAACATCTACATTTATGGTAGGTACACAACTGTACTATGTTCATCGTGTTTCACTGTTGCAGTCATTACACTTGGGTCGAATCCCAAAGCTGAGGTTGGGTGGCTGGGTCTAGATTGGATTTGGCGAGGCTAACAAGCCCTGCAGAACTGCAGTGGCAAAGCCTGCTCTGGATTTGGAGTAGAGAGGTAGGTGGTAGTGCTTGGTAAAAGTGAGCACTGAACTCCAGGTTGCAGCTTCTAAGATGTCTTTGGTTGGTACCCCTCTGAGGAAAGCTGCTGAAGTGGCTGCCACTCTGGTAGAATGAGGCCTAATGCTCTTAGACACAGATTTGCCATGTTGTGCATAACAGAAGCGGATGCAGTGTCCTATCCATTTGGAGACTGTCTGCTTTGTAATAGGCTTTCCTTGTGATCCTGCAGCATAAGCTACAAACAGTTGCTCAGTTTTTCTGAAAGCTTTTGTTTTGTCCAAGTAAAATCGTAGCTGCCTGTGTATATCCAAAGCGTGCAGAAGTCTTTCCCCTTTATTCTGGGGATTTGGGTAGAAAGTAGGTAAATGAATGGTTTTGGTTTAGCCACATTGGAGACCACTTTTGGCATGAATGTTGGGTTTGTCCTAAGAGAGACCCTGTCTTGATGAAAAAGGAGGAAAGGTTCCACGGCCATCAATGCCTGTAACTCTGAGACTCTTCTTGCTGAAGTTATTGCTAGGAGCAGAGCAGTTTTCCATGACAAGAATTTTAGATCAGCTGTGCTGGCTGGTTCAAATGGAGGCAGTGTTAGTTTTTCTAAAACAAAATTGAGGTCCCAAGTAGGTACTGGTGCTCTTCTAGGGGGTCTTATATTCTTTGCCCTTCTGAGGTACTGTCGTCGTAGATGTGAAAAAATAGGAGGATCTGTATTGTAATGAGCTGAAATGGCAGAGGCATGGATTTTAATAGCTGAAAAAGGTAGGCCTTTGTCCAACATCTCAGTCAGGTATTGCAAAATCTGAGGTATATTAAGGACTAGTGGGTCGAGCCCTTGTGCCTGGTACCAAGCACAGAATCTCTTCCATTTTTCTGCATAAGATTTCCTAGTGCTGGGCCTCCTGGCTTCCAAAATTACATCCATAACAGCTTTAGAGAGAGATGCAGTCTGAGTGGCTATATTATCTCCCATGCTGCCAGGTTTAAGGTTCTGAGTTGACTGTGCAGAATCTGGTTTGTTTTGCTGTGTCAGAAGATGAGTGATTTGAGGTAGAGGCCAAGGTGGGCCTTGGGACAAATTTTTAGGATTGGGTACCAGTGCTGGCGTGGCCAGTCTGGTGCAATCAGTATCATTTTTGGCCTCTCTTGTCTGACTTTTAGAAGCACCTTGGTGAGACGAGGCATTGGAGGGAAGGCATAGACTGTCAGGTTTTTCCAGCTGAATGATAGAGAATCCACTTTCCATGCTTGAGAGTGATAAGTCATTCTGCAAAATTTTTGTATTTGGTAATTGTGAGGGGAGGCAAAAAGATCTATGTCTGGGCGTCCCCATTTCCTTGTTATCATGCTGAACACTTGTGGATTTAGCTTCCATTCATGAGGATCCGTGAGATTTCTGCTTAGTTCGTCTGCCAGTGTATTTTTTGTTCCTGGCAGGAATTGTGCTTGCAGATGTACCTGGTAGGTCAGTGCTGTGTTCCACAAAGTCATGGCTTGACTGCATAGGGGGCAGGAATGTGTTCCCCCTTGCTTGTTTATGTACCACATAACTGTGGTATTGTCCGTCTTTATTAGTAGTTGTCCTGGATGTATTAGGTCCTTGAAGGCTGTCAGGGCATTCTGTACAGCTAGCATCTCTTTTTGATTGATGTGAAGATGCATTTGCTCCTTGGGCCACGTGCCCTGAATACATTTTCCTGCCATATGTGCTCCCTAGCCATAATCCGATGCATCCGTTGTTATTGTCTGCCTGGCTGTAGGCAAGGTGAAAGGCTGTCCCTTGTTGTGGTAACAGGCCTGGGACCACCATCGAAACTCCTGTTGTATGCAGGAAATCAAGGTTATGATTGTCTCTAGGCTGTGACAAGGCTGAGTCCAAACACTTTTTAGATACCATTGTAGTTTCCTCATATGCAGTTTTGCATATGGAATTAGTAGAATGCAGGATGCCATGAAACCCAGGGCCTGCAGAATTTTTCTTGCAGGGAGCTGGGTCTTTGTTGCCATCATTTGAAAGTAATGAGTCAGTTGCCTTTGTTTGTCTGGCGTGAAATAAGCCATCTGGGCAGGTGTATTTAAGCTTGCACCCAGGAATATTATCTCTTGAGAGGGCACTAGATTTGATTTCTTTTTGTTTACTGTGTACCCTAGGCAAGTTAGCAATCTTTTTACAAACGCCAGGTGCTTTAGAAGAATGTCCTTGCTCTCTGCTTGAATAAGGCAGTCGTCCAAGTAGGGATATATTTGAATTCCTTTTTGTCTGCAAAATGCTATTACTGGTGCCAGGCATTTTGTGAAGACCCTGAAAGCAGTAGATAAGCCAAAGGGTAGTGCAGAGAATTGGAAATGCATTGAGCTTGCTATAAATCTGAGGGATCTTCTGCACGATTATCTGACTGGGACGTGCAGGTATGCCTCCTTGAGATCCAAAGTAACTAGCCATGCCTCCTTGCCCAGCATGGGCAGAAGTTGTTGAAGTGTTAACATTTTGAATTTTGAAACATCCAGGAAAGTATTCAGGATTGACAGGTCCAGTATTGGTCCCCAGGCTTTGTCATTTCTGGGTACTAAGAAAAGTCTTGAGTAAAATCCTTGGCCCTGTTCTTCTTGTGGAACTTTTTGAATAGCTCCCATATCCATAAGAGCAGCAATATGTTTTTGTGCCTCTGCCCATTGATTTTATGGCAGGTTTGGCATACCTTTTGGTTTTGGAAGCATGTGGAAGTGGAACCTGTACCCCTGAGAAACTATATTCAGCACCCATTGGTCTTGGGTGATCAAGTGCCAATTTTTTGAGAAAAGTGCTAGCTTTCCCCCTAGGGGTGCTGTCAACTGGTAAGAGCTTGGCATTTGCAGAGGGAAGTCATTGTGACTGTTTCCCATAAGGTTGTTGATTTGTCCTCTCCTCCTTTGGGGACTGAAGCACTCCATTGTTTAGGTCTGTAGGAGCCTTGGGGCTGTGATCTGCCTCTTGGGCATCTGTATCTGCCTCTTTGCAGCCTGTCTGACACTGGAAAGGACCAATTTTTCGAAGGCCAGTTTCTGCTAAATCTAGGTGGTTGAACCTGTAAGAAATCTTTCACCGTTTGCATTGACTTTGCTTTATCCTCCATTTTCTTTAACACCTCTTCTGCCTTAACACCAAACAAAGTATCATGCTGTAGTGGAGCATCCAATGATTTTACTTTAACATGGTCAGGTAAACTTTGTTCTTTTAACCAAGCATGTGTTTGAATTACTGAGCCTGTAACTGCGGCTCTACAAGAAGCCTCTAATGAATCAAAACCACATTGCAGAGTATGCTTTCCCACTTGTTCAACTGCATGCAATAAATCCTGCATTTCTTTAGAGTCAGGACTTTCTATATTTGTAACCATTTTCTGCTTTACCAATGACATGAGATACTGTTGATATTTAAGCATGTGAAACTGACAGTTTAAAGCTCTTACAGCTAAAGTAGCAGAAGTGTAAACTTTTTTCCCCCATCTGTCCAGAGCTCTGGAATCCCTATCTGAGGGGACAGGATTCTTGGCAGTGGAAGCTTTAACCCCTTTAGGACCCTGAGAAATTGTTTCTGGGTCTGCAGCGGTGTTTTTATAAAGAAATTTATGAGAGTCAGGGACCCTGTAGTATCTGTCAGGCTTTACTGGAGCAGTGGGTAAAGAATCTGGAGACGGACTGGATTCAGAAAAAACATCATCTACAATATTCAAGCACAGGAGGGATAGCCAGGGGCCTGTGCTGAGGCAAGAAAAGGAAATCTCTGAGCCTTTTCTTGGATTCTGAGTAATCCTGGCTCTCCCAGTGGAAATGCTCCCTCATGGTGTGCAGGGTTTCCCCAAAAGAATAATCCTCAGGTGGTGAGGCTGAAGGAATGGACTCTTCAGCATCAGAGTCCTCATAGGGAGGGAGAGAATAGCCCTGATCAGAAGAAGAATCAGAGGAAATGGAAATCTGAGAAGAGGAATCATAATCAGTGTCTTGCCTAGGCCTTTTGTCAGGAGGGGGATGGGAACCCCTGATTAAAGTAATAAGGTCTTCGGCTATTTTAAGTATCTGTTTCTTTGGCATGGATGACTGTTCTGGAGAATGCTGCACTTGTTTCCTTGTCTTTAATGGTGTTTTTTACTTTGCCTTTGCTGCTGTGGTAGCCTTAATTGTAAGCTGTGAAGGTCTAAAAACACCGTCAGAAGCCGGTGCCTGCTCAGCGGCTCCGGACCCATCTGAGGGTATAGTTTCCGTAGGCCTAATACCTTGAGTTTCCACAGGCCTCGGTGTCTCCACGTGGCTGTCGGTTAGGGCCTGTGGCTCTGAGGTAGTGGGTGTCGGGGGCTGCAAAAGCACCTCACTGAGAACCGGCGACTGGCCTAGAAGAGGCTTCGTCTTCGGTTTTGGACCTCGGATGCCTGTCTTCTTCTTTGTCTTTGCGTTTTTTTATACATTCCGGTCGCCGGTTGTTCCGACGGCATTATATAATTAAATCTTCCTCCAAAATAATGTAAAGCAAAATCAAACCGACGTTTAATAGTGTGTTTATTGAATCTAGCACAAAACCGACAACTAGTAACGTTGTGGTCAGGGCCTAGGCAAGGAATGCAGTAAGAGTGAAAGTCCTTATGAGGTATTTGCTTCCCACAAGAAATACAATTATTAACTTTCACTGACATTGGTCTGGAGCAAGAAAAAGTTTCCCCAACGGGGTACTTGGCTTGATTGAAGACTTCGGTTCTGAAATTCAATTTTGAAAATCTCAGGAGTCGGCCGACCGGCACTTGCGAACTGCTTTTGTTTTGGGCACCGTGCGGCAAGAAAAACTGAAGAAAATGCCGTTGGTTGCAACTTTTATACCCCTGGCGCACTGACATCAGGGAAGAGGTGACAGCAACCGACGTCGGACCAAGACTTTGGAACTCGGGCCGACTGGGGGTCGCCTGCCAGCAAGATAACCCCAAGTGTAATGACTGCAACAGTGAAACACGATGAACATCCATATTTACTACTGCCAATTGGCCTTTGAAAGTTTTTGTGAAATATTCCTTCCAAAGAAATCCTCGAACACTGAGTCAAGAACGCAAGCACAAAAAGGTGGCAGCATGAAAGTGCCCTATGTGGGCTTAGTTGTCAATTTATCAAACTTCACTCTGAGTGCAGAACAGGTATCAGTATTAGGACGTGGTTTGAGTTTTATTCCTGCTTTATCTTCAGATCTTAATGAATTTATGGTGGATATTGGACTTTTTTGCTGGATTATCTCGTTGAAATGTATCTATGGAGATAATAGCAGACAAGCAGTACATTTTCCTAGGAAACTCAGTAATTTTGTACCAGTAAATTCTCCAGCAGCTGAACTCTTCCTGAAACTATGTGAGGATGAGGTCAGTAAACTGAACACACTCCAACCATGGAAGCTTTCATAATATTACATATAAAGAAAGAGAGGCACTCCAGCAACTAAGAACTATGGATAACTTAGTCATTAAACCAGCTGATAAAGGTGGCTGTATAGTTGTTATGGATGCTGGTTGGTATAAAGCCAAAATGATGGCAATGCTAGAGGATGGACACATATACACTAAACTGGACAAATGGCAAGAGGACATGAAGATTAAAACTGTACAGCAAGAGCTTTATGATCTGTTCATGAAGCAATGTTTAAGTAAAGAACTATATGATTTTTTGTTTGCCAGAATCCTATGATCCCTAGCACAGGTGGCTTGCCTAAGATTCACGAAGACCAGAAGGACCCCCCCCCCCACTACGTCCGACTGTATCAGGGAGAGACTGGATTACTGAGTCGCTATCTATTTACATTGAAAGTGAACTAGAAAAGGTACTTTGTTATGGTGATACCATTCTAAAAGACATTGGAAGCTTCTTAAGGGATCTATATTCTAAAACCAGTGGTATGACCATTTTCGAAAATGTTATCCTGGTAAATATGGATATAACTAGTGTTTTCACTGTAATACCCAACGATTATGGCATACATGCTGTGAAGACCATCTTGTTACGAAACAATGTAAATCCCAATTTGATATGTCCTTTATTGGAATTAGTTTTAGAAAACAACATCTTTGTATATGGTGAAGACTTTTATCTACAGACATGGGGAGTGGCCATGGGCACCCCATGTGCGAATAGTTATTCATATCTGGTTCTTGCTCAATGGGAAAGTACTAAAGTTCTAAGTGGAATTAACACATGGAATGGCCATCTTCTTTACTATGGCCGTTTTGTAGATGACATTTTTATTCTTTGGAAGGGGAACAATGATGAACTGACTTCTTTTGTTGAATATATTAATCAGAACACTGACTTCTTGGAATTCAAAGTAAAGTCCTCAAAAACAGAAGTAGACTTCCTAGATATGAAGATTTGTCTGCATCTAACATGATGATTAAGCACTAATATCTTCAGAAAACCAACCTGGAATAATCACTACCTACACATAGGCAAAGCATGCACCCAAAGCATATTTTCAATAGTATTTATGAAAATCAAGTACTACGTGCTTCCAGACTTTACACAGAGGGAGAAGACTTTGAAATTGAACAGGTTAATCTTCTTGAGAATCTAAGAAGCAGAGGTTACAGGGATGGCCATCTAATCTTGAAAAATAACCCAGAAGAACTCAGGAGAAACAAAGGTAGACTCTACTTTTCATCTCAAGCAACTCTTCCCTCCACAGGTGCTTCCACGACTAGAGCCAATGAGATGCAACTTAAGTGTATGTTGACATACATCAATGACAGTTCACAGATCTGTGATGTCATCAGGAGATTCTGGCCAGTTTTAACCACTGACAGCAAGATTAAAAAAGTAATTGGTGACACTCCCTGCTTTCTTTTTAAAAATAAGAAAACTATCAAAAGACTTCTATGTAATAAGGATGGATTTGTCCATAAAAAATGCTCCGAGAGAAAAGGCATGTTTAAATGCTTTAGATGTAAAGCTTGCCCACATATAGACCATGCTAATTCCTTCACCCATCCTACTACAGGAAAGGTATATTCATCGAATTGCTATGCTGACTAACACCAAACATTTAATTTACTTAGCAACATGTTGCCAATGTGAGGTGTTCTATATTGGTAAGACTAACCAAAGATTTAAAGATCGAATCCTGAGACATCTCAGGGATATTTTACATAAAGATACGAATAATGTACTGGCAGTGCATCATCTTGGTAATCCCACACACCATTTTAAGTTCAAAGCCTTGGAAGTGATGGCTGTAAATAACAGAGCAGGTGACATCAACAATTGCACTGAGTTACGTGAGATCAGCTGGATAGTTAATTTACAAGCCCACCATCAACCTGGCTTAAACTCTATCGTTCCACTAAAACCTATACTGAAAGCTAGAAGGAACGTTATAGGCCACTAATAAAGCCAGTTTCCTTTATGAAGGCTTTTCTGGGGAATAAAATGCATTTTACCTAATGAAGAATTACTTCACACAAATCCATATGATATAAGTGAATGGAGGAAGAGCAGGGACTGCTGTGCCATTTTAATATTCGGATTGGCTACGAAAAGAGGAATTTCTTGTTGATTGGAGCATACTCCAACCATACACTTAGCTGCTGGCTGTATGCATTATCCAGTAAGGAACCAGCGCCATCACTACAGCCATTGATCAACTGATTCATCTAGTGACTGTTCTGGGCCAATAGTGGAGGAGATATGTTAGAGAAATGAATAGCGATTGGTATGTGACTTACCCGGTTTGATTGGATGCAGCTTTCCTGAGGAATTGGAGAGATTTTTATTGCATAGATAACTTTGTGAATCTATGTTCATTCGTCTGTTTCCTATAGGTTTTAGCTGTGTCTGATTGGCTAAAAGTTTTTATATCGATCAGGAGTTACAATACATAACTATTTATGGGATTTGTGTTTGTATATACACCAAGCTAAACAGACTAACTGACAAGGAGCTAGCGCTAGCACTGCAGCCATTGGTCAGTTGTTCTATTCAACGGCTAATAATGGAGAATGCTTGCTGAAGGAATAAACGGCAATTGGTACGAGATTCTGCTGTTCGATTGGACGTGAGTTGTATCCAATGGCCGTTTCTGTGCCAATAGTGGAGAAGGTGCACTGGAGGAATGAGCGGCGATTGGTATGAGACTCTGTTTGACTGGATGTGGGTTCCCTTGGGGAACTGATGCCATTGGAGCATCTCTTTACTATGCGGATGTCATTGTGGTTCTGTGGTGAATGAAGTGTCTTTTGATCATTTCGCCAGACTTCAACCAGTAAGGAATTAGCCTTATTTATGTTTTATCCTTTGACAAATTTTCCTGTGGACCTAGAGTTATTATGCATACTTGCTCATGGGACATTTTATGTATATATTTTACACTCGGCATTTTGACTTGAGAAGAGCTACGGCTGTATTTACTTGCAGAATCACTATTTTTGCAATCATCATAATATATACACTTGTCCATTAGACATATATTCTATACTTTCTTATGTCTGCTTTTTTGATTTGAAAAGAGCCATGGTTATAATTACTTGTAGAATCGCTATCCTTGTGATAACTGTATATTTTAGCTGAAGAGATTTGTATGGTCCTTGGGGATTTGGCGATATAGGTTTGTCACTCCTTATGGCAGCCCCTATGGATCTTTGACAGTACCAGGGGCGTGGAGAATGTTTTTTTTTGTAATCGCCATAAGCTTTTATCTGAAGTGATGTGTATGCAGTGATTGATATGTAATATTGTTAATTGATTGGTTACACATCTTATGAAGGGATAACGTTATTGGTCAGTTGTTCCACTCAATAGCTCTCATTAACCAATGATGTTTTTACAATTCTGTTGTTTTACTGGCTATGAAATTTGTGAAATGGAGCACTATTCGATATTTTGTTTGGTTGATAGCTCCGTTCTTCTTCCTATAGGAAATTAGCACTTTAGCTTTAATCATTGGTTATTAGTTAATTAGAATGTTAGAAACGAAAAACAGATTGGTCAAGCTTTTCTTTTAAACATGAAGCAGTAATAAGTTTTATGATCTGATGAAGGATGAATAGCCGAAAGTGCTCATCCGATGTTATTTTATTTTTTTGTGTACTTTATTTGATTTGAATATTCGTTTAGTCAATAAATATTTTATCCTACTGGATTGTCTGATTGGGATACCAGAAGCTTAAGAACTGCATTGCCGCTGTGGTGGTGTTTTGAAGTCTTTTTCCTGTTGCTGTTTTTTTGTCTTCAACACCTTCAGCGGAGTTTGGACGTTTTTCTCATTTTTAGGTCTGTATCTAAGGTGACAGACTCAGGTGAGCCTTGGTGCTTCCTCTTGTACTTTCTCTTCCAGAAAGCCTACTCAGCATGCTCTGGGGAGGTTTCAGAAGAAGAGGGTTCACCCAATGGGGTGTCCTGGGGCATGGGTTCCCTATGCTTTGGGGCTGGAGGAGGAGCAGAGGTTGTCACAGGCACCGAAAGGTACGGAGCTGATGGAACTGACAGTGGGGCCATTTGTGGGGATAGCACTCTCCGCATGACCTCAAAGGCTTTACGGTCTTGACACAAGAAGGGCTCCTGCTTCGAAGAGACAGGAAATCCAACTCTGCGCCGAGGGCGACGGCTCCAAGGCCGATGTGGGAGCAGAGCTCAACTGAGCTGACGCTCCGAGAGAGAGGGGTTGGACAAGGGTCCGATGCCACTTCCCCCCTCGGTGCCGACGAGAGAGCTTTGGCGCCCAGATACCTCAATGGGAGGAAGAACCGAGGTAATCACAGCCAACGTCGGTGCCGAAGGAACCACTATCGGAGCATCCATGGACTCCGGCTCCGAACTAAGCATAGTTGGAGGAGGAATCAAAATCGAAGTGGATGGAGCCGAAGCCTGTTGAGGACGGCTCAAAAGCATTTTAGCAAGGGCCTGTGATTTCATCAACCTACTGACCCATTCTCTTCACATCCTGATCCGATAACCTCGAGGATTGAGAAGGGTGGGAAGATGAGTAATGACTGGTCTTGCTTTGAAGTAAGGGTGATTGTGGCACCGAGCGAATCGGTTCCAATGAAGGAGACCTAGCTCATTTGTGCCTCCGAGACAGCTCCGAAGTAACAGTTGGAGCAGACGGAGGAGTAGTCTTGTCGGTGCCAGATGGCACCGACACACTTGGTTTGTCAAGCTCGCAGATCGGTTCCGAACATGGAGCCGACGGCTTGACTGGTTTCAAGGGTTTTACTGGCTGAGATGCTTTAGCCGGAGAATCCTGTTTTAATAATCCACGGAGGATAAGCTTGTTTTTCCACTCCTGCAGGACCCTTGGACTAAAGGCATGACAAACAGAACAAGAGTCCTGCAGGTGCAGAGCCCCCAAGCAGTAAACACAACTAGTGTCCCCATCTTGTCAGAGCATTTTCTGACAGCATGAGTCTCACTTTTTAAAACCTGATGTTTTAACTTCCTTAGACATTTTACCAAAAAGACACACTACAACAGTAAACGAAAAATGAATAAAGACCTCAAAGGAGAGCCTCTATGGCTGTCCTTAGGGGTGGGGGGTGGGGGGGTAGAATTCTCTACGTTAAATGAGTTTAGGGAATAACAGAAGGACTAGCGACTAAGGGGCGATGGCCAACAGCACAAAAAACACCACAAAGATGATATAAGGGGTTTACAATAAAAAAATTACAAAGTACTACACGAAAAAATATATATATCAAATTTTAAGCAAATTATTTGAATTTAATAGAGAAAAAAGTTATACTAAGCCTGAGCCAGTATTGATCGCAACCTTGCAGCTAAAGCGGCAAACGAGATCTGGGTAGCTGACGCTGGGCATTCTGGGATAAGGGGTAGCCTCGAGCCAGTAAAGAGCTCTTGAGCTATAGTACTGGCTCCGAACCCATCCAGCAAGAATGAAGGCAAGATTGGACAACTTAACATTATATGTTAAATCACTACCTATAATAGGAGAAGGTATGATGCTAAAAAAAATCATATCAAGTAACTGGGAGATTCTGGAGGTGCTGCCTGAATTTAAGCAGTATACTGGAGAAAAAACAAATTTTGCCTATAAAAATTGTCATAATTTAAAGAAACAACTTTGTCCTAAAGATATGAACTACAGTAATAAGGTAGAAATAAGTACTAAATTTGGGACATTCCCATGCCATAACTGCTCCTGTTGCAAATTTATATTAGAAATGAATTTACACATCCAATTATGAATACAAGAAATGTGTTTAGATGATTTGCCACATATAATACCATTAATATTGTGTATCTGGCTACGTGCACAAAATGGCCAGTGTTTTACGTAGGGAAGTGTACCAAGAATTTTAGAGAGCGGATAATTGAGCAACAGTCTGAAATACAAAGAAATGTTAGTAGCAACAGTCTAGCTAAAATTGATGCTAAATATGGCTTAGAACATACTTTTAAATTTAGAATAAAATATATAGTTTATAAAAATATAAGGGGTGGTGAGGTAAATAATAAATCAGGAGTGAGTGAGTGTGGCTGGATTATTCAGTTGCAAGCAGACTGCAAACCAGGACTTAATTCTGTAGGTAGCATTAAGCCCATTTTAAAACAAACAAATGTGTTTAAAATGACTGTTAGTTTTATTGAACTGTTTTAAATATTTATGTATATATTGAAACTGTGTCCTTAATTGTTGGGAATGATTAAATGATGGTGTATTTTGATTGGGGGCTGTGTCTCATGATTTTATTTGAAATTATTTAAATTAATTACTGTTTTAATTGATATTTTCATGCTGATGAACGGTGGTATCTTGAAAGGTTTGTGGCTATTAAATTTTCTTGGCATTTCAGGAGTCTGGTGTTTTACTTGGAGAGTTTCTCAATTGTACCTGAGTGGGATATTGTGTCGAAGGCCTTGGCTAAGTCAAGATAGGCAGCATGTATTGCTTTGCTCTCATCCAGGACTTTGGTGACATTCACAAAGAAGTCCACCAGGTTTAATAAGCAAGACCTGCCCTTAACAAAGCAAAACTGGGTTGTCAAGAGTTTGGAGGTTGCCTATGTCCTTGTTGATAAGATCCATAATGATTATTTCCATGGCCTTGTAGATAAGGTTGGTTAGGCTTACAGGTCTATAGTCCCCAGGGTAAATTGATGGACCCTTCTTTGTGCAAGAGGATTACTGTTGCTGTTCTCCAATCTGCTGGAACAAAGCCAGTGTTCAGGCTATGGTTGAACTGAGTACCAAGTGGTCCCACTACGTCTTGTTGTATAGTGTTTTGTAAACAGCCTGGGATGGTATCTGGTCCCATGGAAGCTGTGATTTTGGCCTTGGAGAGAGCAGATATTACCTGCTCCTTGGAGATGTTACATAGTAGACTGGTGACAGGGATGCTTTGGGGTGTGTCTGGTGGGAATGGGGGGGGGGGTGAAATTTGCACCAAATCTGTCTGCCAGCAGGTTGGTAATTTCTTGGGTTCAGTGTGAGTAGTACTGTCCGCAGTCTGTTCAGCAGATAGCTGGGCATTCCCTTTAAGATTTTGGACATAGCTAAAGAAAGCAGAGATAAACTCTCCACAAATAAAAGAACAGAAAATACCTACACATGAACAGAAAATATATGTATGTGTGTGTATATATATATATATATATATATATATATATATATATATATATGTGTGTGTGTGTGTGTGTGTGAAAATTGACATCATATTGCAATATACTGTAAATACTTTGATCAATACAAACAATACACATTAACACATACAGAATGTTTGTTTGTGTCTTTCGGCTTTTCCCGGTTAGGGGTCGCCACAGCGGAACTCTGGTCTGCTAATGATTGGCAGTGGATTTTTACGTACCGGCTTGCCAGACCTGATGCACAACCTTCAACGAAGGTACGCCCATTCACGCATGTCTCCACGCAGAAGACGCTCTTAGCTGAGAATCGAAACGGACAGCGTCTTACTGTGAGGTGACAACTCTACCACAGCACCACCACCACGGCTTTTTACGTTAACACATACATACAGAATAATACACATATATCATTAAAACAAGATAAATACAATACCATGTAGCACTGAAAAGGGTTGGCATGTTATAAATGCAAGAGTTTATTACTCATAAGCAAATGTAAAAGTAGAACATTCAAACAGTGGATAAGGACGACAGGAAGGGGTGGTAAGAAAAAGTACTTGTTGGAGGTAATAAGTGGAGTAGATATGGGAGGCTGAAGAAATAGTGAGCAAAAGCAAGATTATGAGTAAGGGAAGTAACAGTAAGTGAAATAAGAAAAGAAGAAAAAAGGGAGGTAGCACAAATACAGGTACTAAAAGAGAAGGAGCTCACATTTTAGCCAATAGAGCAGCAAGTGCAAAATCAGGAGTCAGAGAGGAATTATTTTAATTACGGCTTAAATAAAACAGCATTATATATTGTCCTGATTGGTGTAGGGATCGTACTCAGACGTTATTGTTATACTTTGTGAGTACAGACTTTGACCACATTTTTTGTAAGTCTTACAGATGTTAAGTAGATTTCAGAAGTTTGAAGGCAATAATTTGGAAGGCAGTGGTGGAGAACTGTACTTATAGCTGGGCGGAAGTGGGATTAAATATACTTTGTGTGTTAAGAGAAGTAGAGTGCAACTTTGTTGGTAGGATGGAATCCTAAATGAAAGACCTGCACTGGTTGAGTTTTTAACTGAATCTACAAAAGAAGCTGCTGTTAAAAAAGATAATTAGTAGGGCATATAAAATATTGCACAATAACTACAGGAATAAATCAGAATAGGTCAGAAAAGATTGGGAAGAGAGATTAGATATGCAGTTCACTAAGAAACAATGGGAGGACATATGTATGGCTCAGAAATATCCAACAAAATCTAGAAGGTTTAGGATTTTTGCCTGAAAGTGTTTGCATATACTTTTATAGCCCAAGCAGACTCCAAAGAATTTTTTCCTTGGGTAGATGGCAAATGTGGAGGTGTGGTAGGGAAGAAAATGTTAAATGGGAGCATATGTTTTAAGAGTGTAAAGAGATGGTAGACTTTAAAAAATACTTGACAGAGTACTGGGTCTTATTAAATGTAATTCTACTGGCCACTAAAAATCAGTTTCTAGAAAATTGAACTAATATTTGAACAGAGAAAAAATACAGGAGGTGGGATCTTTAGAAAATTCTAGAGTAAATTACAAAGAAAAATGGAAATTCTGGGAACAATACATGCAGAAAAATGTTTTGGAGGACGAATGAAGTTTTAGAGAAGGCAGGAATTGAATAATTTATGCAATGTTGCCTAGACTGTAAAATATAAAACGATAATACATGTTGTATAAAGTTTGTAAATGTGAATCTGTTAATATGGCTTGATTACTCTTGAATAGTTGTAAGTTTGCCTATGTCACAAGTGATAATTCATTAAAGGTGTTTCTAAAATATTTCTTGGTAGGATTACTCTAACCATTTTGTTCTATGTCTTGTATGAGCTGTAAATCTAGCTACCTTTTTTGAAATACTGTTCTAGTTTACATTTTAGGGTGCCCAGGAGGTTAGTCAAGATGGGAAAGCCATATAATAGAGAACAGAGTAGGTATGTAGTGGCAAGACTGACTCTGGTGGATGCAATAATATATAGAGCATTCCTAGATATTTTTTTTTGTTAATTTTTTTATATTACTCTGTATGTCGAGGTCATATCTGAGGTTGTCATCTACTGTAACTATCAGCAGTTTTGAGAAGGAGCTGGTGGTTACAAAGCCAGTTTTCAACAGAGTTAAAGGCACAGAGAAACTGAGAAGGGTGAATTGTCTGCATATTGTAAAAGGGATGCTTGTTGTAGAAGAGGATCAAGGATAGAGCCTTGTGGGACACTTGTAATGATGGGTAGTTAAGAGGAAAGGGTAGCATTTTATACGACTGCCTGGTAGCATTCCGACAAGTAATTATTAAACCACTGAAGAGTAGGTTGTGAAATACCCTTTACAGAAAGTTGTATTGGGAATTTCTGTACGAGTCACAGAGTCGAAAGCTTAAGAAGTCTAGGACTAAGGAAAATATGAGATTACTTCCAACCCTGACTTTATTTATATTATCCGTAAAAGTAAGGAGGGCAGTTGTCATGCTGTGGGGAAGTCTAAAACTATGTTCAGTATTGGAGTACTTCCCTTAGTTCAGTCTCTTACTCTTCTGCTCCATATTTAAATATCATATTATTTGCTCCCAGACAGCAACAAGCTGCTGAATCAATTTCACTCAGTACAGGTAACTGGTCAATCATTACAAAGTATCTGACTTTCTTTAAGGAGGCATGCACTTCTTTCTGCCTGTCATCCATCTTTTGTTTTTTGACTACAGGAAAGGGTTTTATTGGTGTTCTCTCTTGACTGAATTCCTCTGTTGAACTGCCAGTCCTCTTTTCTTCTTGCTCCCTGGCTGAATACATCCACGACTGTCCACATTTTGGACACCTCTATTAAAAAAAAATCATACTGGCTGGATAGAGGAGTTTAAATCTTAAGGACCTCTACCTGCATAATCTAATCATTGGAATGAGGTTTCTTATCCAGAAAAAAAGAGGTCATTGTTCCCCTCTACTCGTCACTCAGACCCAGTATAGAATACAGCGCCCCTTTTGGTATGTACCTCACAAGACATCTACAACTGGAAAGGCCGCAGAAATACCTCACAAATAAGATTACTGGCCTCAAACAGATGCCCTACGCAGACCGTCTCAAAAAAACTCCAGCTTTACTCCGTCGCATATCACCTACTCAGAGGAGATCTCTGCCCAACATACAAAGCTATGTCAAACGCAGAGCTGTTGGACATGCTCCACTTAAAGAAATCCCAATCCCTCCAAGCTACACGCTCTAGGGACTTAAACCTTGTCACCACAATAAACAGAACATGCTGGAGGGATAGATTCCTGTCCCAGAGACTTCCCATATTCCGGAACAAACTACCTATCTATATCAAACAGAGCTCCTCATTAGCACTCCAAGAAAAATCTTGATGATTGGATGGGAGATAGGAAATACACCCCGATCACTTCTGTGGCTCTGCTCGACAAGAGCGCAGGAAAATAATTTTCTTGGGTGACGAAACCCAGGGTACCTTTTTGGCTAGGCTTATACAGGCCCTAGGGCTAATAGCCTGGTACCTATCTATGAACCTATTCCTCTTTTGTCTGGTAATCAACAAATAATCATTGCCCACAAAAGACTCAAGTGGTACCAATCTGCACCTTCTTTTCCTTCTTATTTAGGCTGGATAAAATTCTTTCCTTAACAGAACAACCTCACAGTTTCACCAGTATAGGTTTGGGTATTCTTGGAGTTTCTCCAAACACATACATACTGTGCTCCCTCTTCATTAGAATCTCTTCCTCTTGGATATCACTCCACAGTGAGAATTATTTTTTTCATAGAAGCATCACAATCTCTTCCTTGAGCCTTACATGAATATTAGTAAAGGGAAGAATTTCTCTGCAAGATCTAACACACAGACCTACTTGTTTCTCATTTATTTCTTCATTTTGTACTTCCAT
This sequence comes from Protopterus annectens, assembly GCF_019279795.1. NCBI lineage: Eukaryota > Metazoa > Chordata > Ceratodontiformes > Protopteridae > Protopterus > Protopterus annectens. The sequence continues at coordinate 1,854,411,183 of NC_056726.1, read as the reverse complement.
TTTGTCTTCTTTCTGTTTTAGTTTCATTTCTAATGTCCCAGTAGCGGGAACTTTATCTAAATGGTGGGAGAATGTTCCTTCTATTTCTTTCAATCTACTATCATTACATGCAATGTAATTACTATATTATTTAAATTCAATACTTTGTCATACATCCTGTCAGTTTTCCCCTGTATGGATGACATCTTCACTGTTTTATTTTCTATATTCATATCTGCTTTCCCTGGACCTCTTGATGTGTGCTTAGCTGCTGTAGGGGACCAAAATCTATTTTTTTTTTTTATAGAAACATCCTATATCTTTTCACAGTTTAGTTATACAAAGAAATCCGGACCCTTTAAGTACCAATATTTAATTGTATCTATTTGAATACCAGCTTTTTAATACTGTTTTATAGAAAACTGTGTGACAGAGCTGCAAACATGTGAACTTCTACAATGCATCAGGATGCCCATACCCAACAAGCTCGTAATGGGGATAGTGGGGAAAGCTTATATCCATGGCAACAGTCCCTTTTTTCCTGATTAGACAGTTGCATTAAGAATATAAAGTAATGTCAGGAGTATCTGGTTAGCAAGTTCAGGGGCAGTGCTTGTCACTGAAAGCTAGCTGTTTCATGTGCAACTCGGTATTACTGACATTTTTACAAGAGAAATATCAACTCAAGGTACCTGCATCTATACAGGGCACTGCCAAACACTTAAGAGGAAACTAATAAAGTAAACCCTGAGAAAACTGCTGCATATGTGGGACTGTTCACAGAAACCCTATACAAGCATGTTAATAGCTGCTTAGAAGCAACTGTACCCACCAGGTACAAGTACAAAACTAACTCATAAAACAAGTTACCCTAGTGGAATCATATAATCAATAAGATCTATAACAGTAGGAAAAAAATCATGGTAAAAATTAGGAGGTGCATCAGGATAAAAGTACTTTTATCAAACTAAAAAAGAAGTTATGTACTCACCATAACATTCCATCTGTTTTGTCCATTTTCATTCTTCCTCAACTGATGGGTTTGGATCCAAAACCTCAGATCCGACTCAGCCATTGCTAAAGCTTGTAACAACCAAAAACTCTCGAGCTTCTCCCTTACCCACAATGCACCAACCCTATTACCTCAGAACTTGTTTGCTGCTATAATAGAAAGTAAAAGATGAAAATTACTATGGAGAACCTAATTCTGCTCTTACGCATATAATAAGGACAAATAAGTTCATACACACTCTATCGTCTAGAAGCTTTTACGATGGGGTTGGTGGGAGGGAAGTTGAGGAAGAATAAAAATGGATAACAAAGATGGAACATTATGGTGAGTACATAACTTCTTTATCTGATGTTGTCAATCAATTTTCATTCTGTTCTCAACTGATGGGACAGAGTCCCCAACTACCTAATTTCCTAGGCGGACTCAAGGAAGGATATTCCTGAGCACCATAGAACCAAAAGATGCCCTTCCTCTTGAGACCAGATCTCATTTGTAATGAATAATAAAGATACATGGGTAGCCCAAGTAGCTGCTGCACAAATAACATCCATGGACATTCTGGAATGAAATACTAAGGAAGTTGCCATTGATCAAGTAGAATAAGTACATGTTTTTTTTTTTTTATGTCAGTGATGCCCAAGTTGTTATACACAAAGGAAATGCAATTTGTTATCCATTTAGATCGTGTAACTTTGCTAACTGATTTATCCAATATAGGTTCTGTAAATGAAACAAACAGTTTATCTGATTTTCTGATGTTCTTAGGCCTATGCAAGTAAAAACGCAATTGTCTGTGAACATCCAATAAATGTAGCACATATTTCAAGAAAAATACAGGCAAATTAATAGAATGATTATACTGGATTCTGACCACCTTTGGAAGGAATGATACATTAGTATATAAAGGCACCCTGTCCCCCTATGAAAAATCAAGTATGGGGGTTTTGAGGATAATGCTTGGAGCTCAGAAATTCTTCTGGCCGAAGTAATGGCTACTAAGAAAATTGTCTTCCATGAAAGAAATTTAAGATCACAGGTAGCTGCAGGCTGAAATGAGGGCTCAATAAGGGTGTCCATATTACTTCCTTGAACTGTCAGAAGTTAAGTACCCTTCCATCAACACCTAAGGGTCGAACATCCTCTTCAGTGAATGGCCATATCATCGATTTCTTTCCAAGGGAAAGAATTCTGTTGGCCGTTGTTTGAAATCTGCCCTTTTCCCCGCTGTGGTCTGATCTCGGAGTTAGTATATTTAGTTAGGGGGGTGTGGGGGGCATAGTCCCCGACATTGGGGAGAGTAGTGTTTGTTAAATTGTGTTGTTCATATCTGGGCTACCGATTTCTTTCCACTGGAAAAAGATCGATGATGTGGTCGCTCCATGAAGAGGATATTCAACACTTAGATGTCGATGGAAGGGTACTCGACATTCTGACAGTTCGAGTAAGTAATACAGACCAGAGTAAGGTACTGCAGCACTAAATTTAGGTCCCAAGAAGGAGTAGGATCTTTAAAGGGGGGCCTTATGAGTAGTATGCCTCTTAAAAATGCATTGTTTAACTTACTGATGAGCCATTTATCCCAACATGGAAATTTGATATTGCTGGAGTATAGTTTCCTCGTGGAAGGTTTATGGGAAGACATCAAAATATGACAGACGGGAGAAGACAGCATTGGTTGTCTGGCTATCAATGGAATTGGAGAAGCCAGGCAGTCAGGCTGAGGTTTGCCAAATCTGGGTGTATCATGTCTGTCGGGTGAGACAGAAGGTCCAGAGCTGGATCCAGAATCCAAGGTGGATGAATCGGCTGAGGCCAAAGAAAGGGAAACCAAATCTGTTGAGGCCAATATGGAGCAATGAGGATGACTTTGCTCTAAAACTTGGAACTTTCTGAAGAAATTAGGGAATTAAAGAAATGGGCAGACATAGATAAGGAGACCGGGGGGGGGGCAACTGTGAAACAGAGCATCCCCCAGAGATTCTCCCTCTGGGGGATTAGGGCAAAGTAGTTGCTGCACTTGTTCAGGGGGGAAGTGAACAGATTACAGCAAGGCTGGTCCCACTGATGGAAGATCTTGTCTGCAATTTTCTTGTTGAGGGGCCACTGGTAGGGGAGAAGAATGCACCTGCTCAATTTGTCTGCCATCACATTGGATTTCCCCAGAATGTGCATTGCTAAGAGAAAGTGGCTGGAAGAGATTGCCCACTGCCACACCCTGAGAGCTTCTCAACACAATGGGTAGGATTTGGTTCCTCCTTGTTTTCTGATGTACTAGACCACTGATATGCTGTCAGTTTGTATTGCAAAGGTCCCTAAGGGGAAAGCATTTTGGAATGCTTGCAATGTTAACAGCACTGCTCTCATCTCTAGGATATTTATATGAAATAAGGACTCCTCGGGGGACCAGGTGCCTTGGACAGTCTTCCCCAGATAATGCCCCCCCCCCCACACTAACTGGGAAGCATCCATGGTCACTATGGCCTTGGGGTGAGGGGGAAAGAATGGACAGCCTAGAAGAATTTGCTCTGAACGAATCCACCATTCCAGGTGTCTATTGCACATTTGAGTGGTTCCTATCTGGTAAGACAGACTGACAAAGAACTGACCATTGTGTGGCTAGCATCCATTAAAGAATTTTCATGTATAATCTAGCTAGCGATACTAATTTTATTGCTGCCGCCACTGATCCCAGGGCTTGAAGGACCAGACGGGGTGAAATCGTGACATTGCAGGTTATCTTTTTGACTTGTGACCTTATTGTTTGGTCTATCGATAGTGGCAGGCATGCAATGGTAGTTTTCGTATTGAGAATTGCTCCTATAAACTCTAGGCTCTAGGTAGGCTGTAGATGACATTTCTCGTAGTTTACGGTTATTCCCAGAAGTGAGCAAGTCTGGAGAACCTGGTCCTTTGCCAAAATGAGTTGATGCCTGGTTGCAACAGATATGAGCCAGTCATCTAATTATGGAAACACTTGGAATCCCTGCAGTCTGAGATGAGCTGCTATTACTGCCATACATTTGGTAAACACCCTGGGGGCTGTGGTGAGTCCATTTTTGGTATTGACTGGCTCCCAGCTGGAAGTGTAAATACCTTATGGATTGTCTGTTCTTCTTTATATGATGGTATGAATCCTGAAGGTTTATTCAGCACATCTAGTCATCCTTGCCCAAAAATGGGAGAATGGACTGAACCGTGACCATTAGAAACTTGGTTCTTTGAACTGTCTTGTTTAGTTTGGTGAGATCCAGATTTGGTCCCCAGCCCCCTGTCTTCTTTGGCACTAAAAAGAATCTTGAGTAAGTTCTGGATTCTATCTGGTCTAGCAGGACTTCTTGGATGACTCTTATCTAGCAGCTTTTGTATTTGAATCGCTGCTTGTTCCCTCTGACTGGGTGGAACATCATGGATTTTTCTTGAGATTGGAGGTCAAAGGGAAAAAGATATTATATAGACTCTGGAAATAATCCTCTGCACCCAAGTATGTTTTGTTATATTTAGCCAGGCTCTCTGGTCAGGAATAATTGCCTCCCAGCTGCCTCCAGAAAGCCATGATTCTGCAGGCCACCTCTGCCGCTTGGGTTAGAGTTCCCTCTTCCACCTCTTGGGGAACCTCCTCCATGTGTGTGTCCTGGAAAGGATCTGAAGACTTTTTGAACCACATTTTCTGGCCACCTCGCTGATTCCTGGAAAGGTTCAATGAGGGGTCAAAAAATACAAACCCACGGCAGACAGGGTCTTTCCATCCTTCTCACACCTGGAGAGAGTGTCCTTTACCTTGGGGCCAAATAAGGATGTTTTGTAAGGGGGCATTGATGAAAGAGGACTTTAAGGGCTCCAAAACTCATAAAGGCACATCCAGGCATGTCTCCTTATGGATGAACTGGATATGGACTGAAGAGTAATCAGCTGCAAAGTTACAGACTCCTGAAATTGCTCAGATCGTATTTGATAAGTCCTTAACTCACATCCCTCTGTAATCTTTTAAAATTTGCCATGTAGTTGAGAGACCTCGGCACAAAACTGGATGAGGCGTATACACTCTCCCCAAATCTGTCCATCTCCTGCAACTCCCTGGTGGGGGGATGGACAGTGGAACTTTCTTCGGCTATTTAGTTCTTGGTGACTACTGCAAAGACCATGGCATCTACAGGGACCCCTTTACTCCAGAACTGCCTGTCTGTGGGTGGTGCCACTATTCTGCCCGGTCTCCAGGGAATGGGTACTATGGTGTCTGGATCCTTCCACGCCTGCCATGAGATCAAGTCAATGAGCTCATCAGTGGACGGAGACACCCAGGCGGTACAGGGTCCAGTACCATAAGCCTCCAGGTGAACAGATTCCTGAGGCATCAGATTAATGGGCATCCAGCAACCTCTCTCTAAGGATTTTCAAGATGTCTCCAAAGGAGACATCTTCAGAAGGTGACCGTTTGGACCCTTCACCCTCATGGAAATTTGGGAGTCAACGTGCTTCCTCTTTTAAGTCTTCTGAGGGGTTATCAAAAGAGGAAATTACAATTCCCTGGCAGAGAACCTGGGGTACTGGTACTGCCTGCCCCTGTGGAAGGAGACTGTGAGGTTCTGAGTACCGAGACATGACGGTAAAATATTTAGGATCCAAGAAGGATGGCACCATCTGATCTGTCAGAGCAGATAACACCCTCTTTGCAGCTTTGAAGGCAGAGCAGCTTAAAGGATTGAAGGATTCTTGGATCCAAGAAGACAAGCTTCTGAACTGTAGTCCCCCCCCCCATGCTCTGATGGCAAGCCCTCTAAAGCGGAAGCCAGAGCTGAGCTGTCCAGTGCTAAGGCTCCGAGGAGTAGAGATAGCTCCAAAAGCCTTGGTGTTGAATGTAGCACCTCAGATCTAACAGGCATACTACCGGTAAGGGATCTGACTGGACTGGAGCTCTCAGAGAAATCCTTGAATCCGACTTGGATGGAAATGGATGGCTTACATCTGACAGCTCTGAAACAGCCGATGGAGTCACAGGAGGAACCTGCAAAGGGGGAGTTGTAGACATTCGGATGTCCTGACCTAGGGGGTGTAGGAGCTGAAGGGGTACAAATCTGACCCTGCATCAGAAGAATCTTTCTCGCCACTCTCTCCACATATTCTTCTGTCAGGCTCCTAGAAGATAGAGTGGAATAGATGGACAGGGATTTTGGGCACTCCAAGAAGGGCAAAGGTACTCTGTATGGGAAATTTAAGAAGAAAATCTAAATATATATATACATGTATGTATGTATGTGCGCGCGCGCGTGTGTGTGTGTGTGTGTGTGTGTGTGTGTGTGTGTGTGTGTGTGTGTGTGCGTATATATATATATAATATATATATATATATATATATATATATATATATATATATATATATATATATATATATATATATATATATATATATGTATATATAGAGAGAGAGAGAAAGCAAGTAAGGCGAAGTTTAAGGGATATATCAGAAAGATAAATTAGAAAGAAATGATAGGCTTCTAGCACTTATTTTAAGTGAAGCTCAAATGAGTTGAATGACCATGTCTTTTGTTGGAAGTAGCAAATGAGATCTGAAGTAATGGGATTGGTGCATTGTGGGTAAGGGAGAAACTCAAAAGTTTTTGTTTGCAATGGGACTGGATCTGAACCCATCAGCTGGGGGCAGAATAAAAATAGAAAACCTCAAATCAAACAACCTAGAGGAAAAATAAAGTCTACCAAAGCCAACTTTTAAGTAAATCTGGCCTCCCAGACAAAGGAAAACAACAAGAGATTCTTTAGCCATGTCCACAACCTTAAAGGCAATACACAGTTGTGTGCAGAGCTTATTTTTAATGGAGCCATCTATACTGAGCCAGAAAATATAACAAGGATCAGATCCTTAATGCTCTCTCTAAGACCAAGGACACTCCATCAATGCGCCCAGACAATATCCCAGGATGCCTTCTAAATAGCATGAAACATGACCTATCAGGGCCTATGGAATTACTATTTAACTGTAGCCTCCAAACAGGTTTCGTGCTTCATGAATGGAGAAAGGCAACAGTCATCCATCTGCACAAAGGTGGGCCATTCTACAGATCCTGGAAACTATAGACCCATAAGTCTCACTAGTATTGTATGTAAAGCCATGGAAAGAATTATCATGGAGATGAACAGAGATGCAGTAAACCTCCAGACACTGGACCCAACCCAGCTTGGTTTTGTCAAGGGCAGATCATGCCTACTCAACCTGGTGGACTTCTTTGAGAAGATCACCAAAGCAATGGATGAGGGCAAAATCTTTCACATTGCCTACCTTGACCTGGCCAAGGCATTTAACAAAATACCCCACTCAGGCATTGTTGAGAAACTCAAGAGGTTAAGTACAAACCCATATGTCACCCGGTGGATAGCCAAATAGCTCACAGACAGGAGCCAGGAAGTTAAAATTGGGGAGTCCGCCTCACAGAGGCCAGTCACAAGTAGAGTCCCTCAGGGATCAGTCCTTGGAGTGCCCCTTTTTGGCATTTACTTCTCAGAAGTTAAGGCAAGTGTCAGTGGTCTCTGGCTGACTAAATTTGCAGATGATTGCAAATTAGGAGCTGTTATTGAATCTCATACTGACACAAATGTCCTCCAGGAGAGGCTGACAGACAAACTGGTGTCAGAGCCATGGACTAAAACTAAATGCCAAGAAATGCATAACAGTATCCTTTGGGAAGTCATCCATCCCTGGTAACTACCATATTGACAATACACCCTTTAGAGTTGACCCAGTAGTCAGGGACTTTGGGACACACACAGATAGTAATCTAGCCTTTGATCATCACATGTCTACAGTGGTGAGGAAATCATTCTATGTTGTGCAACTTATAAACTAAGGTATGGCATCTAAGTCCAAGGAAGTCATTGTTCCACTGTATTTGGCATTCATCAGACCTATCATTGAGTACAATGCCCCCTTTGGTATGTACCTAACCAGGCATATCCAAGAACTGGAACATTCATAGAGGTTCCTCACTAGAAGAATACAGGAGGTAAGTAATATGTCCTATGCTGACTGCCTCAAGGCCTATCCCTGTATTCTGTCTCCTACAGGCTTTTGAGGGGAGATCTATACCTGGCATACAGGGCATGGTCAGACACCACTCTGATGGACCTCCTGCATATCCACAAAACAAAATACCAGAATTACCCATTCTAAAGACTTAAACCTTGCCTGTGATATAAATAGGGCCTGTTGGAGAGAGAGGTATGTATCCCAGAGACTACCGCATCTATGGAACAGGCTTCCCACCCATGTGAAGCAGAATTCCTCCCTAACCTGGTTCAAGTGTAATATGGACAACTGGATGGGAAACCGGAAAGTCATCCCTGGTTTGGCACCTATGTCTCTGATGCAAAAAGGTAACCTGTAAATGGTTCATCTGCCAGGCCCATGCTTACACTTATCAAGGGTGTCAGAACTTGTCAGAGATTTGGGATGCATAGCTAGGCTTAAAAAGGCCCTTGCGATCGTTAGCCTAGTAAACACCTATGAAGCTATGAAATCTACTTGCTGACAAATTTAGCTCTAAGTTTGCCTCTCTCTTCCCCTCAATGTTGCTTCAAGAAATACCATCAAAAATAACCCTCTACTATTACTAGGGATCAAAACAATGCTTTCTCTAAGGCCAAGAACACTGCATCAACAGGCCAGACAATATCCCAGGATGCCTTTTAATAGCAAGAAACATGACATAGCAGGCCCTCTGGAATTTGTTTTCAACCACAGCCTCCAAACAGGCTACATGCCTAACAAACAGAGAACAGCAACAGTCATCCTTCTGCACAAAGGTAAGCAACTGTAGACCCTGAAAACCACATACCTGTAAGTCTCACTAGTCTCATATGCAAAGCCATGGAATTAATTACCACAGAAATGATCAGTAATGACATAGGAAACCTACAGACATTAAACTCAACCAAATTTGGTTTTGCCAACAGCAGATCAAAATACAAATGGCCAGCAATGAGGTGTAAATGGCAAAAAGGACTCAAAATACAGCCATACAGTAGGCAAATAAAAATGTAATCCTCCATTCCAGTTTTGGTAACAGCAGACGTATATTCAGTAAACATACGAAACAGATTCCAAAAAGAATGCTGGTGCTTAAAAAATGCTGATGTATAAAAACCAACAGGTCCGATCGACTGTAATCCAAAAAGCAAGACTGAAATTACTTTGATGTAACAGGTCCACAAATCACCAATCTTGATAATGCCAACACCCGGCCAACAGCAGAACAGAAGCAGAATGCTGCAGTGAAACAGCTCTGCACGTACGACAAATGCAGGGCCAAACCAAATCAGGAACAAAACACAAATGGCTAGCACTGAGGTGTAAATGGCAAAAAAGACTAAAAATACAGCCATATAGTAGGCAAATCAAAGTTTAATCCTTCATTCCAATTTCGGTAACAGCAGATGTATATTCAGTAAACCTACAAAACAGATTCCAAAAAAGAATGCCGGTGCTTAAAAAATGCTTATGTATAAAAACCAACAGGTCCGGTCGACCGTAATCCAAAAAGCAAACTGAAATTACACTGATGTAACAGGTCCACAAATCACCAATCTTGATAATGCCAACACCCGGCCAACAGCAGAACAGAAGCAGAATGCTGCAGTGAAAGAGCTCTGCACATACGACAAATGCAGGACCAAACCAAATTAGGAACAAAACACAAATGGCCAGCACTGAGGTGTAAATGGACTCAAAATACAGCCAATCTGCTTCTGTTCTGCTGTTGGCCGGGTGTTGGCTTATCAAGATTGGTGATTTGTGGACCTGTTACATCAGTGTAATTTCAGTCTTGCTTTTTGGATTATGGTCGACTGGACCTGTTGCTTTTTATTCATCAGCATTTTTTATGCATCAGCATTCTTTTTGGAATCTGTTTCATATGTTTTCTGAATATACGTCTGCTGTTACTGAAATTGGAATGGAGGATTACACTTTGATTTGCCTACGATATAGCTGTATTTTGAGTCTTTTTTGCCATTTACACATCAGTGCTGGCCATTTGTGTTTTGTTCCTCATTTGGTTTGGCCCTGCATTTGTCGTACATGCAGAGCTTGGTTTGGCCCTGCATTTGTCGTACATGCAAAGCTCTTTCACTACAGCATTCTGCTTCTGTTCTGCTGTTCATAGGTGTGTACTAGGCTAACGGCCCTGGAGCCTATATAAGCCTAACCCAAGAAGATTCCCTGGCATCATGCCGCCCAAAGTTAGTCCCCGGTGCCTTTGTCAAGCAAGGGCACTGAAGTGATCCCTGGGATGAACTTCCTATTGCCCATCCTTTCGTCAAGATTTCACTTAAAAAGGGCCAGTGAAGTGCTCTCCTTGACGTGAATGGGAAGTTTGTTCCAGAGTATGGGAAGTCTCTGGGTTAAGAACCTGTCCCTCCAGCATGTTCTGTTTAATGTGGTAATGAGGTTTAGGTCCCTGGAGCGTGTGGCACGGAGGGATTGGGATTTCTTTAGTTGTAGCACATCTAGCAGCTCTGGGTCAGACAGAGCTTTGTAGGTCAAGCAGAGATCGCCTCTAAGTAGGCGATGAGAGACAGAGTATAGTTGGAGTTTTTTGAGTCTGTCCGTACAGGGCATGTGTCTAAGGCCTAAGATCCTCTTAGTGAGGTATTTTTTGTGGCCTTTCCAGTTATTGTAGGTGTCTACTGAGGTACATACCAAATGAGGCGTTGTATTCTATAATAGGTCTAATGAGGGATGAGTATAGAGGGATTATGATCTCTTTCTTCCTGGATGAGAAACCTTTTGTGATGAGATGTGAGACATAGGACTTTCTGACTACAGTGGCAATGTGGTTATCAAAGGAGAGGTTGCTGTCAACCTGTGTCCCCAGGTCTCTTATCACACCTTCAGTGTTTAGTGGACTACTGCCTATGTGGTTGTTCATGGGCACAGAATTTTTCCAAAAGGGAATGACAATGCACTTTTTGGAATTGAGCTTAAGGCCATGGTTCTCCCACCAGTCACTGGTGTCAGTGAGGCCTTTCTGTAGAATGCCTACATCAGTTGGAGAATCAATAATGGCGCCCAGTTTGCAATCATCTGTGAACTTGGTCAGCCAGGGTACCTTTGTGTTGGCTTGAACTTCAGAGAAGTAGATGCCAAACAGGAGAGGACCTAGGACCGATCCTTGTGGGACACCACTTGCAACCGGTCAGTAGTCAGATTTGGAGCCCACTACTTTCACAGTGTGGGTTCTATCAGTGAGCCAGTTGGCAACCCATCTTATGACATAGGGGTTTATGCCTATTCAGTCATGCACCTATTTTCATTTGCATGGGTGTTGTGAAGTTAGCCAGCTCTGTTTTTAGAAGTCCAAAGTCTATCTATGATTCCTGAGTGATGGATGGTGTTGAAGGCCTTTGCAAGATCTAGGTAGGCTGTGTGAACTACCTTGCCCTCATCCTCAGCTCTGGTGACAGACTCGAAGAAGTCTATCAGGTTCAGCATGCATGATCTACCTTTCACAAACCCAAACTGCATGGAGTCCAGAGTTTGGAGATTCCCTGTGTCCTTATTTATATGGTCCATGATGATGCACTCCATAGCCTTGCATATCAGACTTATCAGGCTAATGGGGCGGTAGTTCTCAGGGTCTGTAGTCACTCCCCCTTTTTGGAGTGGGATGACCATAGCAGTGTGCCATTTGGAAGGAACAAAGTGGCTGTGATTGAACAGAGTTCTCAGGTGTGGTGCCAGTTCACTTTGAAATTCATGTAGAACACAGCCATAGATATTATCAGGTCCCATGGAAGCTGTATTCTTGGCTTTGGACAGTGCATTTTTTACCTGTGTAGCTGTGATAATAGGGACTCAGCATTTCTCAGGTATTGTGATAGGCCCTTTAGGGGGTGAAAGGGGGGTAAAGTTCTCCTGAACCTGTCGGCCAATATGTTGGCAATATCATTTGGTTCTGTATACGCATTGCCATTGATCTGTAACTCAGAGCAGATCTGAGTATTGCCATGTAGATTCTTGACATAACTATAAAATGCCTTGTAGTTGTCTTTAGAATATGCAGCAATTTTGTTTTCGTAGCTAGCTTTAGAGTATTTGATGATGGATCTCAGGTTTTTGTTGAGGCTGACAAGGGAGTTTATCCAGTCTTGGGACTTCACCCTTTTCTGCAACAGTTTTTAACTTCTGTTATATAGTTTGTTTATGGTGGGGGACCACCAGATTGGCTTCATTTTTTTGGAGGAGAGGCCTTGGTTCTGTTTGGTATGGCCCGTTCCATGCACTTGTGTATGTGCTCATACAGTGTATTGGTGTAGGATTCAGTCATGCACCTATTTTCCATTTGCATGGGTGTTGTGAAGTTAGCCAGCTCTGTTTTTAGAAGTCCAAAATTGGCTTTGGAGAAGGTTTTTACAGTGGTTTCCTTTGGGGGGGGGGGGTGAGAGTGGGATGCCGATATCCATGGTGATTAGCTTGTGGTCAGATATGACCAGAGAGGAGTTGATTACTGGTGTAGAGCAGTGGTCGCCCATGTTAGTAATGACCAGGTCAAAAATGTTTCTACCCCTGGTAGTTGGCCGGGTGTTGGCATTATCAAGACTGGTGATTTGTGGACCTGTTACATCAGTGTAATTTCAGTCTTGCTTTTTGGATTATGGTCGACTGGACCTGTTGGTTTTTATACATCAGCATTTTTTAAGCACCAGCATTCTTTTTGGAATCTGTTTCGTATGTTTACTGAATATACGTCTACTGTTACCGAAACTGGAATGGAGGATTTTCCTACTATACGGCTGTATTTTGAGTCTTTTTGCCATTTACACCTCAGTGCTGGTCATTTGTGTTTTGTTCCTGATTTGGTTTGGCCCTGCATTTGTCGTACGTGCACAGCTCTTTCACTACAGCAAGGCCAGATCAAGCCAACTGAACCTGTTGGATGTCTTTGAGAAGGTCACCATAGCAATGGACAAGGGCAAAACAGTTCACACTGCCTACCTTGACCTGGCTAGGGCTTTTGACACAATAACCCCACTTGGCCATTTTGACAAACACAGAAAGTTAGGTATAAACCCTTATATCACTCAGTAGATAGCTAGCTGTCTCACACACAGGACCCAGGAAGTTAGAATTGGAGAGTCCACCTCTTCAAAGGGTTCAGTCACAGGCAGAGTCCATCAGGGATTGGTCTAGGGACAGCTCCTTATTGAAATTTACTTTACTGAAGTCAAGGCAAATGTCAAGGGCCACTGTCTGACAAATTTGCAGATGACTGTAAATTAGAAGCAGTCAAAGAATTCCCGTCAGACACTAATGTTCTCCAGGAAGGGCTGACACAGACAAATAACTTTTATCAGAGCCATGGACTAAAACTAAATGCCAAAAAAACGCATAACAGTAACCTTCAGGAAGTCATCCACCCCTAGTAACTATCATACTGACACTTCTAAGAGTTGACGAAGTCAGGGACTTGGGGACACACACAGACAGTAATCTAGCCTTTGACCATCACATGTCTATAATAGTAAGGAAATCATTCTATGCTGTGGAACTTATAAACAAAGGTATGGCATCTACATCCAAGGAGGACATTCTTTTACTATACTTAGCATAACTATCCATGAGTACAATGCCCCCTTTGGTATGTACCTACCCAGGCTATCCAACAACTAGAACATCCACAAAGGTTACTCATTAAGAGAATACAGGGCATAAGTAACGTGTCCTATGCAGACCGCTTCAAAGCCCTAGCCCTGTATTCTTCTTCTACAGGCTGTTGAAGTGAGATCTGTGCCTGGCATACAAGACAATGTCAGACCCCACTGTGATGTACTTCTGCATATCCACAAAACAAACCACAACAGAATTACTCATTTTAAAACCTTAAACCTTGCCTATGATATAAATATGACCTATTGGACAGACAGGTATGTATCCCAGAGACTACCCCTTCTCTAGAATAGGCTTTCCATCCATGTAAAAAACAGTTCCTCCCTAACCCAACTCAAGTGTAACTTGGACAATCAGATGGGGAACATGAAATTCACCCCTGGATTGGGACCTATGTCTCTAATGGACCCAGGTAGCTTGTAAATGGTTCACCTTCCAGACACCTATGTCTATAATGGACACAGGTAGCCTGTAAATGGTTCACCTTCTAGGCCCCCTGCCTTGAAAATATTTATCTCCATAACCCCTGCTAATACTTCTCAAGGGTACCAGAACTTGTTAGAGATTTGGGATGCATGGCTTGACTTAAAAAGGCATTCATGTTCATTAGTCTAATATACATCTATGAACCTATGAACCTATTTCCAACAGCATCTTGTTCAAGCTATTTTCACTGCCAAAGCATTTTGTTACAGCACCATATACAGCACTGTTAACACTGTACTTTAGTTAGGCATGAACTTTCTGTAATTGCTCGAGCAAAGAAGTCAAAACAACTTTGTGTGTGTGTGTGTGTGTGTGTGTGTGTGTGTGTGTGTGTGTGTGTGTGTGTGTGTGTGTGTGTGTGTGTGTGTGTATAGAGGGTGGAGAAATCATAAATAGTCTTCACCTTCCCATTTAAAGAGTGTATCCCTGTTTTACTCACAACATGTCCCACAACATGCAGTAAAAACAAAATCAAGCTACAGAGGTATTCATGAAGGCATAAATCAGGTGGAAAAAGGGTAAACAGAAAGGGGAAAGGGTGGTGAGGTAGAATGTTAAGGCATTTAAAAGGCAGATAAAGTCTTATTGTTTTCTGAAATCAAGCACATGAAGTGTCAGTTAGGCCTGTTCCAAAAATCTGACAAAGGTTCTTTGAGACTACAGGCACGGAGCTGTAGGAGGGTCCATCTCCTTGGAAGTACCCAAGCAGTAAAGCACATCCATTTACTTTTATACTTTTTTTTTAGTAATGGGTTCCAGGACAGAAGTGAAAATATGGACCACAATAGATAGGTATAAGGGGTCCCTGGCCATTACTGAAACTAGAATAATCATGCATTTACTAGAAGTAAATGAAGGTCTGGGTGATCCTTGCTGGAGGGATTAGCTAGCAGAGTTCTGAAGACTCTTGATATGTAGAGGCTTCTCCAGAAGATGGGGCCACAACAGAGGCAACCATACTTAGGATTGTGGTGGATATTGTTGAAGCTATACCTAGACTACAAGAATGAGCTTGGGGTTGTTATGCCTGGCTTTCTGAATGAAATTCAGAGTAAGGGGAAAGATGACAAAAGTGTAAGAGAGTCTTGGGGTCAACTTCTGGCAATGACAGCATCCCTGGGATATACCTCTGATGGTCATATGAGGAAACAAAACTTGATGGATTTGTCATTGGTCAGGAGTGGAAACATGTCTCAATAAGGCCTGCCCCAATAACAGAAAAAGCTACTGCAATAACGATGGACTGACAGACCACTAAAAGACATCTCTATGCAGCAACTGAGCCTCATCATTGGAGAACTGGCCTCTCCAGGAATGTGACTGGATATTAGAAAGTGATTCAGTGGCACAAACAATCCTATGTTCTCAGTAATTCTCAACACATTTGGTAACACCGAGTTCCCCCTTGCGTGCTTATGTGCTGAACTGCAGACTTCTTATCAATGCTGGTGGTAACTGCTACTCATGGTAGGGAGTTCTAGACTGCCTGCAAAGTAAGGAGGAAAGTTAATGTGTGGGAATAGACACCCTAACAGAAGGTTTGTGGGAATATTCTATTGCTTCATTGCCTAGTAATAAAGTTCCACTACCAAAGAAGTGGTGTGAGCACATGGCAGGTCTGAAGGTACTGACAACTCAGAGTCTACTGCAACATTCATATTGTCGGGGTATGTAAACAGCTCCTAGAAGATCATAGCAACAATCAAGCCCAGAAGACACTGCAAAGTCTCAGCCTGGACTCTATGCCCCCACACAGCCAAAGTTGTCAAAACAATGAATTCTTTAGACCTTTCTAGCTGTATGAATAACTAACAGTGGAAGGCATCTAACTCCATCTTGATAAAGAACTTTCTCTAACTAGGGATAAGAGAGGATTTCCTCCAACTGATGGCCACCTTCAGAAACTGTATCCAACAATGTGCCCTCAAGAGGGCCACTGCTGAGGATTCTCTGAACAGGAAAACCTAGAACTCAATGTCAGGCATGGGAAAGTACAGTTGTGTACACTTACCATAAATGTAGATGTGCGAGTGTATTCACTGTTACAGTCATCACATCTGGGTTATCCTGCCAGGGGTAGCCCTCAGTTGGCGCGAATACCAGAGGCTTAGTATTTCTGCGTTGGTTGCTGTCGCTCCAGGACTGATGCCAGGTTGTCAGTGGTATAAAATCAGGCAACCAATGCCATTACATCAGTTTTTCTTGCCCTGTCAGCAGCCCCCCAAATAGGGTGCTAGGTAATGGTGGAAGAACACCACCAGTAGAAAGTAAATACCAAAAAATCCCTGTAAGGAGATAGGAAAAGAGACAGAGAAAGAGACAAGGGGGATGGAGGGAGGGAAACCAGGACTGCAACAGTGAATACACTCAAACATCTACATTTATGGTAAGTGTACACAACTGTACTATGTTCTTCATGTTTCACTGTTGCAGTCATCAGATTTGGGTCGATTCCCAAAGCTGAAGAAAAGAGTGGAGGCAGTCAAGACTGTTGGCTGGATACGATGCCCTGCAACCTGCAAGACTGCTGTGGCAAAGCCTACCCTGGATTTGGAGAAGATAGGCAGGTGGTAATGCTTGGTGAATGCATAAACAGATGTCCATGTTGCAGCTTCCAGGATGTCCCTGGTGGGGACCCCTCTCAGAAAGGCTGCAGAGGTGGAGGTTGCTCTGGTGGAATGTGTCCTGACACCCTTTCAGGGTGGTTTCCCATGCTGTCTGTAGCAGAAATTGATGCAGTGTGCTGTTTGTTTGGATATGGCCTTGCCCTCTGTTCTTGCTGCGAAGCTGACTAGCAACTGATCAGTTTTTCTGAAAGATTTAGCCCTGTCCAGATAGAATATGAGCTGTCTGTGCACATCTAGAGAGTGCAGAATCCTTTCCCCCTTGTTTTGAGAGTTAGGGAAAAAGGTGGGCAAGTGTATGGATTGGTTGAGAGCCACATTGGACACCACTTTAGGCATGAAAGATGGGTTTGTCCTGAGTGAGATTCTGTCAGCATGGAAAATGATGAAGGGCTCTACAGCCATGAGTGCTTGTAGCTCAGACACCCTTCTACCTGAAGTGATGACTGGAAGCAAGGCTGTTTTCTAAGAGAGAAATGTTAACTCTGCTGAAGCTGCAGGTTCAAAGGGGGTAGGGTGAGCTTTTCCAACACAAAGTTAATGTACCAAGCCGGGGTAGGAGCTCTTCTAGGTGGTCTTAAGTTGTTAGCCCCTCTTAGGAACTGTTTGATGAGAGGGTGCGAGAAGACAGAAGGCTCTGCGTTGTAAAGAGCAGAGATGGCAGAGGCATGAATTTTAATAGAAGAGAAGGATAGACCCCAGTGTAGTAGGTCTGCCAGGTAATCCAGGATGAGAAGTAGGGAGGGCTGTGCCGTTCCGGCTCCCTTAGCTTGGATCCTGGTGCAAAACCTTTTCCACTTGTCAGCACAGGATTTCCTAGTGCTGGGGAGTCTGGCCTCACATACAGCATCTAGGACTTGTTTGCTTATGCTGGCAGCTTGAGGGGTGGTCAGGGAATAAGCCAGGCTGCCAGGTTGAGGGTCTGCAATTGGGGATGCATGAATTCTCTATTCCCCTGGGTCAGAAGTGTTGGGATCTGAGGTAGGTGCCATGGTGGCAGGGGTGACAGGCTGCGCAGCAGTGGGTACCAGTACTGGCATGGCCAGTCTGGGGCAATCAGGATTGCCCTCAGTTTTTCCTCCCTTATTTTGAGCAGTACTCTTGAAATGAGTGGTAGAGGGGGAAATGCACAGACTGAGAGGTTTACCCACTGGAAGGATAGAGCATCCACTTTCCAGGCCTTGCTGTGAGGTTCCCTGGTGCAGAAGTTTCTGAGTAGATAGGAGTGGGAGGCAAAGAGGTCAACCTTCGGGGTGCCCCATTTCTAGGTTACAAGGGCGAAGTCTGGCCTGCAGAGAAGATAAGAGTGAGTCCTTCCCTGCTTGTTGATATACCACATCACTATGGTGTTGTCTGTTTTGATCAGTACAGGCCCTGAGGACAGTAGGGGTCTGAAGGCTGTCAGAGTGTGCTGAACTGCTAACATCTCTTTTTGTTGATGTGCAGATGTATTTGAGTGTGCACTCCAGGCATAGTAAGATGTGTCTGAGGTGAGGGTCTGGGCGGTGTGGGGTTGTGAGTAGGGAAAACCCTTGTTGTGGTTGCAAGCTGCTGCCCACCAAAGAAAATCTTTCCTTAGACAAGGTATCACTGGCATGAGAGTTTCCAGGTCTTGAGAGTGTTGACACCAAAAGCTATTTAGGTACCATTGTACTTTCCTCATATGCAATCTGGCATATGGAATGAGTAGGATGCAGGAAGCCATGAACCCTAGAGCTTGCAGGACTTCTTTGTGGTTAACTGGGTTCTGGTGGCTAGTTGAGAGAAGTAGCCTGTCAGGTAGGCTTGTTTTTCTGGAGTAAGGAATGCCATCTGAGATGCTGTGTCCAGGCTTGCTCCCAGGAATACATTTTTTTGTGTGGAGACTAGTTTTGATTTTTTTTCGTTGACAGTATACCCCAGGGAGGTCAGTAGGTCCTATACAAAAGTCAGGTGCTGTAACAGCTTTTCCTGACTATCTGTCTGAATCAGGCAATTGTCTAAATATGGGTAAATTTGAATATTTCTTTGTCTGCAAAAATCAGTATTGGGGGCCAGGCATCTTGTGAAAACTCTGGGAGCAGTGGATAAGCCAAAGGGAAGCACAGAGAACTGAAAGTGCATAAATCCTGCCCTGAAACGTAGGTATTTCCTGCATGAGTCCCTGATTGGGATGTGTAGGTAGGCCTCTTTTAGGTCTAGGGTGGCTAACCAAGCATCCTTGGAAAGCATTGGTAGAAGCTGCTGGAGGGTAAGCATTTTGAATTTTGGTATCACCAGAAAGGTGTTTAGAATGGATAGATCGAGGATGGGGCACCATGTGCCCTCTTTTCTGGGTGCCAGGAAGAGTCTGGAGTAGAAACCTTGGCCTATCTGTTCTGCAGGAACATGCTGTATTGCCCTCATGGAGAGCAGGGAAAGGACTTGCTTTTTGGCCTCTGCCCACTGGTTTGGAGGAAGATCTGGGAACCCTTTTCGGGTTGGCGGAGTGTGGAAATAAAATTTGTATCCCTGGGACACTATGTTAAGGACCCATCAGTCGTTGGTAATAGTAGCCCAGTTGCTTGTGTGGAGGGAGAGTTTTCCTCCTAGGGGCACAAGCAGGTGGGCAGACATAAGGGATGGAGGTGTAAAGTCATTGTGAGTTCTTACCATAAGGGGGTGGCTTTGCACTCCCTGTTTTTGAAGAGGAGCAACTCCATTGTTTAGATCTCTGCATTCCCTGGGGCTGCTTCACCTGGGTCTGGGCTGAGCTGGCCTGGAGGGGGCAGGAAAGGACCAGTGCTTGGAGGGGCAATGCCTACTGAACCCCGGAGGCTGGACCTGTAAGAAGTCTTTAACTGTCTGCAAAGATTTAGCTTTTTCTTCCATCTTTTTTAAGACCTCTTCTGCCTTGGTGCCAAATAAGTTGTCTTTGCTCAATGGTGCACCCAATAATTTGGATTTGACATGGTCTGGCAAGGTCTGATCCTTAAGCCAAGTATGTCTTCTAAGGACAGAACCAGTGACTGCTGCCCTGCAAGATGCTTCTAGGGAGTCAATGCCACATTGCAAGGTGTGCTTAGTTGCTTGACTTGCAGAATAAATTAGCTCTTGTAATTCTTTATTTTCTGCACAAGCAGGAAAGGAAGACATTTTTTGTTTGAGGAGTTCCATGGTATGCTGCTGATATTTCAGCATGTGGAACTGAGAATTTAATGCTCTAATAGCAGGAGTACCAGAGGTGTATACTTTTTTACCCCATCTGGTCTAAAGCATGGGAATCCCTATATGAGGGGGTGGGATTCTTAGCTGAAGTTGCTTTAATTCCTTTAGGTCCTTGAGAGATGACCTCTGGGTAAGCAGTAGGACTTTTGAAAAGAAATTTGAGAGAGTCAGGGACTCTAATACCTGTCAAGTTTCCCAGGAGCAGGAGGAAGGGTGTCAGGAGTCAAACTGGATTCCATAAAAACATCATCCACAACATCCAGGACAGGAGGAATGGCCAAAGGTCTGTGCTGTGATAAATCTAAGAATTCCCTGAGTCTCTTTTTTGACTGAGGATAATCTTGACATTCCCACTGGAAATGCTCCCTTATAGTATGAAGGGTTTCCCCAAATGAAAAATCCTCGGGTGGAGAGGCAGAAGGAATGGATTCCTCTGCATCTGAATCCTCATAAGCAGAGAGGGGTTGCATGTCTTCATATTCAGATGCATCAGAGTCATTGAACTCCTGTTCAGATAAAACAACTGGGGACAAGTCTTTTTTTCTTTTGGAAGGGGTGGCCTGGCTTCCCCTAATAAGCATAAGGTCTTCCACCATTTTAAGCATTTGAGATTGAGGCAAGGAAGCAGGTGCCTGAACTTGGGTCATCGTTTTTTTTTGGGTGTGGTTCGTACTGTGGGCCTTAGAAACTCAGTAGTTTTAGAAAGAACTGAAGACGGAAAATAAGTCGTCGGTCTGTGTTGAGTATCGGTAGTGAGAATTACTGCCTCAGAAGCCGGTGTCTGCTCAGCAGCTCCGGACTCATCCAAGGTAGAGACATCCAGAGGACCCTTAGTCGAAGAAGAGTCTCGCGGCATACCGGACTCTGAAAGGGTCTCGGTAGCAGCCTGCGAATCCACAGAAGTGGGCATCAGGGGCTGCGAAAGTGCCTCACTGAGGACCGGAGAACTGGCGACTAGCTTAGTGGAAGTGTTGTCGGCAGTTTTAGACCTATGCGGTCTGTCTCTGTCTTTATCCTTACATTTTTTCAGAATATCGGTAGTCAGATGGCTTACCGAAGCCATATCAGAATTTGAGGACTGACAGCGAAAATATCTCGCTACAATAAGGGCCCGATGCCGTATAGTTCTGGCACTGAACAAAGCACAAAAGAGACAGCGGGGGGAGTCATGGTCTGGGCCTAAACAGGTGACGCAGTAAGAATGGAAGTCTCGATGTGGTATTGGCTTTCCACTGGCGAGACACGTGTTAACTTTTTCTGACATTGGTTAGAGCAAGAAAAAAGGATCCCCAATGGAGTATTTAGCTTTAGAAGACTTCATTTCGGAAACAAAAACTCTCAGGTAGCGGCTGACCGGCACTCATGTGAACTGCTTCTGCTTAGGGCTCCTCGGCAAGAAATACTGATGTAATGGTGTCGGCTGCTTGATTTTATACCACTGATGACCTGACATCAGTCCTGGAGTGACAGCAACCGACACAGAAATACTAAGCTTCTGGTATTCGGGCCGACTGAGGACTACCGCTGGCAAGACAACCCAAATGTGATGACTGCAACAGTGAAACACGAAGAACATCTATGTGGCTGATTTGTTGGCAAGGGATGGGGGTGCATAATCACAAGCAAAGTAGCTGCTACAGAAATAACCTTGATTTGCTACCTACGGTGACAGTCATTTCAATGTTATTTTGGTGATAGGGAGGAATGCTACTGCCAACCTAATTTCTATTTTTCTTGTGGATAAATGAATAAAACTGTATTAAAACAAAAAAGAACAAACTTATTGATCTCCAAAGATATAATTAACCGGCTGCCTAATGGTTATAAAGATGGCATGTTAAAGATACATAAATTAATAAAACAAATAATTTCTAAAGCAATGGCTAGTGGCTAGATGAAAAAATACTAAAAAGGCACCATGTACAAAATCAACTTCTAAAGAACATTATAACTGCAAATATCCACTCAGAATATATCTATGTACCATGCTTAAAGTGACGACTATGTATGTAAGTAATGCCAGTTCAGGTTGTATCATCTCTGAATGCAAGGGAAGTTTCTCCGTCTCAGACACCAGTAGCCTCCAACGAGTTTTTTTGTTTTTTATCTAAAGTCACCAATTGGAGAAGATACCATAGGGGTGGTCAGGTGGATTCAAAACAATGTACAATAAGAGACAGAAGCTGGTGATGAAGGACAGGTAGGTCAGATGTATCACCAGCAAAAAAAAAAAAAATGCATTTGAATGCTTTTGGGGGGGATTAATAGGATGGAAGAATGCTGACACAGGGAGTCCTCATTGTTTCCTAGTTGTTTTTGGAAAGGGGTAATGGCACAAACCATCACAAAAAATAGAAATTCATGTTTTACTGGGTTAAGCTGCCAAGGTATGCTGGCTGGTACAACTCAGTGAACCAGTCTGGGGACAGACTCAGTGACTCAGTTTGTGGAAACAAGTTAAGAGGATCATAAAACTCTAATCTTAAAGAAACAGGAAAGCTGTTTCAGAAGAAATCCAGTCACAGTTACATATGTACATAGAGACTTATAATGTGGGGAAGTGATCCCAGATATGATGCCTTCATTCTGTGGTACTGATCCTTGGCATGTCAATGCAGGTTTCCATTCTAATGGTTATCTATCACTAGCCTTAATACCTTATTCCATAAGACACCTGCTTCTGTTTCTGCTGTCTGTCTGGCAGGCAGATTGTCACCTTTTGTTTAGGTATAACATGACTGAAGCTACAAAGGCTCTCACATGGGATAAGAAGATTTAGGACTCAAGCAGATAATATCAGTGGTTAGCCAATACCACTAATCTAACTGCTAGACATTTGAATTTGCTGAACTAGCAAGATTATTTCAGGGAAACACTGCACTGAAGGATTCCTGAGGGAAAGTAAATACAAGTCAGTAGAAGCTCCATAAAGGAGTCTTAAAAGCATGCTTTGTGAGCAGGCAAAGAACTGAAAAGGTACTCTGTGATGGGATCCTGATACGCTAACAGCTTGCAGTCTGTGATTCCAAAATGTGTCGTTAGTGTAAAATGACAGCTGAGGTGTTTTTGTACAAGTTATTACCAATGCCGAATAGCCTACCCTGCTGCAGGAACCATCAGCGCAATGACATTTCTCTGTATGCAGAGGTTTAATGCAGCTTCACAAAAGTACCACTTTCAGGAGAAATAGACTGGTCTGTTAAATTCTACCAACAAGTTTCCAGCATTCCAGTACCTCGGCATTAGTTTATGCCATCTCTGTTTTATGGGCTCTTACCTCACTCTAATTATCCATTTTTAATGTATATTAGACAGTGATTTTTTTCTATAGCTTAAACCTGAATATGGACATAAATTACATTACTTCATGAAATCCTGCTACTTGGATCCGTTTGTCTGCCTAAAAGAAGTAAATGATGCTAAATGGCAATATCTGTTTATTACCAATGTTACAAGTTAACAGGCAACTGCATTTCATAAAAGTTAACAAGAGTCAAGTATATCTTATGAAACTTAGTAATAATGCAAGTTCTGGTCAGGATGATTACAATTTTCTGGCACTCCATTATGTACATAGTGCATAAATAATTATGTTGCACAAGAGTGGCAGTACAGAACATTTCTTAGCAGGCAATCCATTTAAATGGTTTGGTTTCTGTCACATCAGCTGTTAAATTCTGGTTGCTGCAGCAAAACATTAAATAATTAATCTTAAATTGAATTGAATATAGAAAATAAAACACTAAAGATGTATACTAATTTCTACTTGTAATAAGACCTTTCATTTTTAAGGAACTCACACTGGTGTAAATGAAAAAACATGATTTTTACAGAAAAGCTTAGATGTCGTCTAACATTTGTGCTCTGATTCTTTGTGTACTTTTTCCATATTGATCATCACTCCCAAACTTTTCTTTGTGTATTTTTTCCACAGTGATCAGCACTCCCCAACTTGCATACTCCGGCAGAAATCTTTAGCCACTTAATAGGTGGGGTGGGAGTCTTACCAATAGATCTGCTACAAGAATCTTGGGGTTTCAGACTTCATTCTCAGAGAAGTTGTCAGTAGTATAACACAGTTTAGGGGAAGGGAACACATAACAACAAGAAAAGAAAAATACACCTGAATAGATTTGAATACATGCCTAGGTCACTCAAATTTGCAGAACCAGAACATTAGCCAGATATGCCACAGAAACACTTACATGAAAGGTATCAGGGGAAAAAAAACATATTGCAGGGGAATGGAAGACAGCTACACACAGAAAATTGATTATGACAGGCAACATACCACCATCATGGGATTAGAACCCTGCACCCAGTGCACCAAAAATGTACAGATCACATCATGAATGCATTCAGCCATGGAAACTGTTAAAGGGAAAGTGTTAAATTTATCAAATTTCAAAACTGCTTCGTGATGCACAACACATCTCATAGGCACAAATGATGGCAAGATTATTTGTGCATATTAAGGAATTTTCTTCTTCATTTTTATCACAAGATGTGGAATGCCAATTCTCTGTAGTTATATATGACCATCGATGTCACTCTCTGCCAACTTTCATGCAACATGTGATCACAGAAAAATAACTTATTATAAGCCGTTTTTCTGATTTCTCCAAGTCTTTTGGGTTTCTAATACCATAACGGGAATGTACCCCATTCCTAAGTCAGAGTATGATTAAAGTTCATGAAATTAGTATTATTTCACTCTTTGATGTTAGCCAAAAGTGCTTTTCGCAGTACCCGCAATGCGCCCAGCAATGACTCCTTCTGCAATTCATACGGTGTTACATGAATTGGTAACGTATCTAAATATGATTGTAAATTATTTTTTATAAGACCAGTTGCTCCTACTACTAATGGAACTGTCTGGGTATCTTTCTTCCACACATGGCTCTCGTTTCTGCCTGCAGATCAAGGTATTTTATGACTTTGTGTCTCTCTGTAAGCAAGATACTATAGTCACTAGGTGGCAATTTCAATGATCAATGCTACTTTTGTCTTCTTTTCTTGGATCACTATGTCTGGTTTTCTAGCATCTATCTTTTGGACTGTTGGTATTGGGTGATCCCATGTGATGTAAACGTCATCATTTCTATGATTTTCTGTGGCTCATGTTTCCAATGTTTTTCAGCCACTTCAATACCATAATGTTTTCACAATCTCCAGAGTAACAATCTCGCCACATTATTATGCCTTTCAGTAGACAGTCCCTCTGCCATTAGAGCATCGCAACCAGCAATAAGGTGTGTAACTGTTTCCAACTCGGTTCCACAAAACCTACATATGTCCGTTTCTCCCACATGTTCAACGGACTTAGTAAACCAGCGTGTACGCAGCCCACAATCTTGGGCTGCCAATATTAACCTTTCATTTCTTGATGTAAATTCACCTCTCCTTAACCATTCCTGTATTCGTACTTGATCAACATGAGGCTCTTCCAGAAGTGTTTTACACTTGCAACTATATTTATGTTTTTTCCACATTTCTTGCCTTCTCATCTGATCCTTCACCTTATATCCTTTCTTTTCTTTTTTAGCACATTCAGTTGCTGCCTGGTTTTTATCCACTTCTGGTTTGATTTCCATTCCTGCTTGACATCGATATGCTTCTGCTAAATTAAGCAGAGATGTCATCTTAGATTTATTCTCCTCACGTTTCAAAACTTTCACCACATTTGGATCTTGTGAGGTCAATAGATGTGTGGAGTCCCACGATTGCAGATCTATACATGTAATCAATTTCAAGGAGGCCCATTCCTCCTTCAGAACAGGGGATATATAATCTTGGTATACATTGATTTTTATAAATCATTTGGTGAGCATGAAGCATCCTTCTTGTTTTGATATCCAATCTATACAACACTTTTTGGGGCCAGTCAATCACTCCAAAACTATAAGTTAGGACAGGAAGAGCAAATTGATTTATAGCTTGGATCTTGTTCCTAGGTGTCAATGCTGTTTTCAGGATTAATTTAAGTCTTCTAAAGTACTCCTTACTAAGTCTTATTCACATTTGTTCATGTTTTACTGCTGATCCTTCATCAATTCCCAAGTATTTATACACCCCCTCTTGCTCAAGTTCTTTTATATCACATTCTTGTCCCAAACTGTTTTCCTGGTGCTGCAATTTTCCTTTTTTAAAGGTTGCTTTTGCACATTTATCAAGAGCAAATGACATTCCGATATCATTTGAAAATGTTTTGACAACCTGCAGCTGTGCTTTCAGTTCCTCATCTGATTAGCTATACAATTTTAAATCATCAACAAAGAGAAGATGAGAAGTCATTAGACTTTGTTGTTTTCTAAAAGCCAAATTGTAGCCATGGCCTACCTAGGCTGTTAAGTAAGCAGCTTAATGGGTTAATGGCAAGGCAGAACAACAAGGGTGACAGAGTCTCCCTGGAATATCCCCCTTTGAATTTTTATCCCTGGGATAATAATCTGTCCTTTATCATGGCTTAATTGCAAAGTGGTCTGCCACTGTTTCATGGTTACTGTAATGTAATCAATCAGTGTAGGGTGTATCTTATACATTTTTAAGTACTCTTTTATCCATGAATGTGGGATACTATCAAATCCTTTTTTGTAGTCAATCCATGTCATACTTAGGTTCTTCCCCTTCTTACAATTCTCCACTATAACTTTTGTTTAACAACAAATGGTCCTTTGTTCCATATGACTTTCTTTTATTGCCCTTTTGTTCTACTGCCATAATTGAGTTTTCTTCTAAAGGACTATAAACTCTGTCGGCGTCAATTCCTGTGTATAGTTTGTATGTTGTCGGAAGACAAGTTATTGGTCTATAATTTTTAGGGTAGCTTGCAGGTTCACTCTTAAGAGCATTGTTTTTCCTGTTGTTAACCAGTGAGGTGGGTGTTCGAGGTGCATATATAAATAGTTCTTACTCATGGCTAAATCATTGTGCACAGAAGGTAATAATTTAAGCCAAAAGTTAGGTACTGCACCTGGGTCTGAGGTTTTCCAGTTAGATGCTTTTCTCAACTTTATTTTAATCTCTCTAGTTATTTCATCCCATTTCATATCCTGTACCTTTAAACTTCTTATTCTATCTTTTACTTATTCTATCCATTTAGCATCTTTGTTATGTTCCACAGGATCTTCACAGATACTTCTCCAAAATATATCTACTTCCGCTTTTTTTGGCGGTCTATCTATTCCTTTTACCTTATTTCCCAGTTCTCTATAAAACTTTTTTGGGTCCATCAATAATTTGTTTATTTTGTGTTTTTCCCTTATATTTATCTTCGTATCTTCTAAGTCTTTCCACCTGTTTTGTAATTTTTAGTTTGTTATCAACAGTGCATAATAGATCCTGGTCTGTTCTAATACCACGCATTGCTTTTATCGCATCTATCTTTCTTAATCTTTTCATTGATCTGATCCCTCTTCTATAATCTTCTAATAATGATACTTCGTGTCTTAGCTGCTTTATAGTTTTCTCTATTCAATATTTCCATGATGGTATTCGCTGTTGCCCCCTCTTTTCCCTCGCTACCCTATGTTCCTGCGGTAGAACTTTTATCAGTTACTAATTTAGCAGTACAGTAATATATTCTGTTTACTTCTGTTATATCGCATGGGTCTCTATTGACAGTGGTAATTACTGTGTTCATGTGTTTTATCAAGCTTCTGACTTTTGGGGTTTTATTAACCTTCTGCAGTCTATTTCTCTCATTGATCTTGATACATCTATCTTTTGTCTATTAAATCAAGCAACTCTTCTCTAACTCATTTTCTTCCATACTGAGGGTACATCCCTTGTTTTCCATTTCCTGTGGGCATTCTATAGAAAGTTCTATAGCATCTTCAGTGGCACATTCTCTTCAATTTCATCCTGTGCCTTCTGTTGTTCTGTCATATGGGAACTCACTGGCCTATCACTCCTCAACATTGACTGCATCAGAGTTTCCACAGTTTCCTGTTTCTTTCCTTGCTGTCTAGCTTCAAATGAATGTTTATACTGGTTTCTTGTGGAAGGCTCCAAAATATCTTGATATGGCACCTGACCAGTTACTTCATGTTCCACTGGTTTCCCCTTAATTTGGATATCCATTGCTCTATCCTGTTGTGGTGCTTTCTGCATTTGATTTTCTACACTGAATCCTTCTCTTTGCAGCTGTTCCACTACTTCAGTTTCTATTTCTTTGACTTCTCCATTACTCATCTCTTTTTCTACTTTTCCTCTTAGTCTTCATATTTTTTGTATTGTAAAGTTTTCCATATCCATATTCCTTTGCCTATATTTTTCTTCAAATATCTTTGGTGCTGCTCTTTTTGTATTAATTAATTTTGCTTTCTCCTTTGCATAAATATTACACCATATTAATTCTCTTTTCCTTTCCCCTGTCCCCATTTCTTCTACACATGTCTCCTGGTCTTCTTGCTTTTCCTTATTCTGGATACATACTCCAGCATACTGTGATGTAGTCTGTCTTAGACCTTCTACATTAAATCCTTCACTTTGCAGGCACTCCATAACTTCAGCTTCTATTTCTTTAACCTTTACTTTACTAATCGTCTTTTCCACATTATGTTTTTGTGTTATTAATCATTTTATTGTGAAATTTTAGATATCTGGATGCCTTTGCCTGTATTTCTCTTCAAATACTTTTGAGACTGCCTTATCTATATATTAGTTAACCTAGCTTTCTCCTTTGCATAAATATTGCACCATATCAAATCTCTCTCTTTCCCATGTCCATATCTCCTTTTTAGCTTTTTCAAATCTCTAAGTTTTGTTGTTTATATTTTTCCACTTCCTCAAAGGCTTCTTTTTCCAAAGAGATCAAAGTTTCTTGATCTATATACTGTTTTTCAAAAATCTGTTGCATTAATGAACACAAATTTTTATCTGAAGCTTCTGACAGTTTTTCCTGCGGAAGTATTTTTCTTTCCTCTAATTTCTCTCTTAATCGTTTTTTATATCTTGTATCTGGAAATTCTGGGTTTCTTGCATAATAATAACAATACATCATTTCTTTCTTATCTTCAATAGTCCACTGTATCATCTTTACGGCTCTTTTGGCCAATCAATTTTTGTCCTTTATGTGGACTGCTGCTTCCTTCTACAACAGGAGGGGAGGGGGGCATCCTCCTCCTGAGCCTGGCCTGGCCCCATTGCAGGAATATTTCTGCATTTTGAGGATTCTACACTGTCATTTTTTCCAGTCCTGGCACCAGTGCGCCTACCAGGATTGGGCACTTTTTTTATCCTGGGTCTTGTGACCCCAGTTATCTTTTTTCATTTTTGATTTACTTCTGTCCATAAAATATGCTATATAAATACAGTCCATATATCAGTATCGTCGTAGTGAGATTTTGTGAAAAACAGGGTCCACCTTGTGAAGGTACTCACCAAGACTTGAGGATGAATTTAATTTCAGCAGTACTATGTTCTTTTGCTTGCTGACTTTTCATCTCTCCATCAGGATCCCTGCCCCCTTTGTGGGCATGTATATGTTGTGTCAACAAATTTTTAAACATATTATAGGTTGAAAATGGATATACAGGACAGAAATAAAAAGAAGTAGTAATCAGAGGGTACAACACAAGGTGAACAAAAAGAATTAGCAGAATGGAGGCAGAATAGGAGCACAGATTAATAAATAAATTTTGTTATAAAGTGACAAACATTGACATCATTTCAACCTCATGATGTGAATGTTTAATTTCAGGGAAATGCAACACATGATAGCAAGAAAAGAAAAATACTGTATTTGAATACATGACGGTGTCAGTCATACTTCCTAAACCAGAACATTAGCAGACATTTCACAGTAGTACTCATAGGACAGGTATCAGAAAACAAATTGCATGGGAAATGGAATACAGTTGCAGATGGAAAATCAAATATCATATAATATAATAACTGCACCAAGTACACTGAGAATGTATACATCACATAATAAACACATTCAGGCATGAAAGCTGTCGTTCATCCCTCTCTAATATAGATGATGAACAGGTCAGGTAGTTTATTTATACGCTTTATTACAAAGAAACACATCAGGATGGATAGCAGCTTAACAAATTATAAATGAACTGATTAACTGATAGCCTACACAGTCATACATGTTTACACAGACATACATGTTTACATCTCAATAGCTTACTATAAAATGGCAGTCAGGCTCACACATGCTCAGTATTTATAAACTTGTGCTAGCCCCTAGAAAGCTTCTTAAAGCTGTACACACACACACAAACACACACACACACACACACACACACACACACACACACACACACACACACACACACACACACACACACACACACACACACAGATCTATATCCTCCCTCTTAATGAATTGTCTTCAATGAAATGACATTAGAATAAGACATGCAATAATACAGACATCAGAAAAACACAATGTTCATGTCCAAATTGCCGTGTATCTGTAGCATGGTCTGGAAATGCGATCTCTAGTTACACAGTATTCAGAAATGGGTTTAGCAACAGGGACAGTCTTTGATGAACAACTCGTATCAGGAACTTCAGGATTCATCTCAGGAATAGGGATATTTACTGGAATGTCTTCTGGAACTGGAATGCTCGATAACTCACTCTGAGATAAAGAGTCTTTCTCACAGGCCAGGTGCTGTGTACAGGCTCGGACACCAGCATCAAAAGTTTCCAGTTCCGCATAAACTCTACTCCTTGGGATTCCACAATGTACAATCTCGGCTCTGGACAAATACTTTTTGATCAACAGTCCACGATGCTTTGCCAGAGATGACCTGCACCTGTCGCCCTTAGGATTCCGGATACTGGCTAAGGCTCTTGCCACCCCTATAGTGCCTTTTTTAGGCAAGGTTCAGATGACAAATTCACCATCGTAACAGGTACAAGCAAGCAAAATCTGAGGGTAATGCTACTCAATGCTAGAAGTCTAAACTTCAAAATGCACTCACTCGGGCCACTCCTTAAAATGGAGAACATTGACATATGTGCAGTGACAGAGACCTGGTTCAAAGCTCCAGAGAGCACCCCTGCATTACCAGGCTTCAATTCATACCACACCTTTCGGCCACCTAACCCAGAAAGAAGCACTAAAGGCGGAGGCGTGTCCATATTCATTAAGGATATCCACACCTCCAGGCTAGTTGCACAGAATAATGCATCCGAGATTATCCAAGTGCAACTAACTCTGGGCAAGACCGCAATCCAAATTGTAGCTTGCTACAGACTCCCCACCATGCCCAAGGATTCACACTCCTCATTTCTTGATACACTGGAAAGTATTAGGGTACAACCCAACACCCTAATAATGGGCGAATTCAACTACCCCACCATTAACTGGGAAAACTACTTATGTACCAACTCTTTTGCTCAACGTTTTCTAGAATTCATAAATTCCAATGCCTTGGATCAACTTATTCACACCCCCGCCAGGGGCAGCAATATCCTAGACCTGGTCATTACCAACATGGGAAACCGTTGTTCCACACCAGAGGTCAATTTCTCGTTGGTCAGATCCGACCACAAGCTAATCAGCCTAGACATTTACATCCCACCCCCACCCCCAATTAGGGAAACCATCATAAAAAAACTTCTCGAAAGCCAACTTCACACTTCTTAAGACAGAAGTGGCAAACTTCATGACACCCATGCAGACGGACAATAGAGGTATGACTGCCGAATCCTACACAAATGCACTTTATAAGCACTTACATGAGTGCATGGATCATGCTATCCCTAATAGAACCAAGATGTTATCCTCCAAAAAAAAGGAAGCCAATCTGGTGGTCCTCTGCCATAAACAAACTCTACAACAGAAGAAAGAAACTGTTGCAAAAAAGAGTAAAATCCCTTGACTGGAGGAACTCCCTGGTCAACCTCAGTAAGAAGCTGAGATCCCTCATAAAATCATCCAAAGCTAGTTACAAAAACAAAATTGCCACTGAATCTAAAGACAACCACAAAGCGTTCTACAGCTATGTCAAGAATCTAAATGGGAACACTCAGATCTGAGCTGAGTTACAGCACAATGGCACTAAATATACAGAACCAACTGATATTGCCAACATCCTAGCAGATAGGTTCAGTGCTAACTTTACCCCCCTCACACGCCCTGGAGAGCCCATCTCTATACTGGAAGAATGCAAAGTTCCTATAATCACGGCTGCACAGGTAAAAAACACTCTCCAAAGCCAAGAACTCAGCATCCATGGGACCTGACAATATCCCAGGCTGCGTTCTACATGAACTACAGAATGAACTGGCACCCTACCTAAGTACCATGTTCAATCATAGCCTCACCTCAGGCTTTGTACCCACTGAATGGCGCACCGCGACGGTTATCCCACTCCACAAAGGGGGAGCCACGATGGACCTTGGGAACTACCGCCCCATTAGCCTGACAAGCCTGGTCTGCAAGGCCATGGAACGTGTCATCCTGGAACTCATAAATAAAGACATTGGTAATCTCCAAGCTCTGGACCCTACCCAGTTTGGATTTGTAAAAGGCAGATCATGTCTCCTAAACCTGACTGACTTCTTTGAAGCAGTCACCAAAGCCATAGATGAGGGTAAAATGGTTCACACAGCTTATCTAGATCTCGCCAAGGCTTTTGACACCATCCCCCACTCTGGAATTATAAATAAGCTCACTAAACTAGGTATAAATCCCTATGTCACAAGATGGGTTTGCCAACTGGCTCACGGACAGAACCCACACTGCGAAAGTAGCGGATTCCAAATCCGACATCAGACCAGTGACAAGTGGAGTACGACAGGGTTCAGTCCTGGGTCCTCTCCTGTTTGGTATCTACTTCTCTGAAGTACAGGCAAACACAGGTCGTCTTTGGCTAACAAAGTTTGCAGATGACTGCAAACTAGGAGCCATAATCGAAGCTCCTAACGATGTGGACAAACTACAAAAGGGCCTCACTGAGACAGATACCTAGTGTGAAAGCCATGGACTGAAGCTCAATGCCAAAAAGTGTATTGTCATCCCCTTTGGTAAAAACTCTGTACCCATGAACTACCACATAGCAGGTAGTCTACTTAATGATGAAAATGTGATGAGACCTTGGGACACAGGTGGACAGTAGTCTCTCCTTTGATAATCACATCACCACAGTGGTCAGGAAATCCTTCTACATGGCTCATCTCATCACAAAAGGATTCTCATCCAGAAAAAAAGAGGTCATTGTTCCCCTCTACTCATCACTCATTAGACCCATTATAGAGTACAACACCCCTTTTGGTATGTACCTCACAAGACATCTACAACAACTGGAAAGACCACAGAAATACCTCACAAAGAGGATTACTGGCCTCAAACAGATGCCCTATGCAGACCGTCTCAAAAAACTACAGCTTTACTCCATCGCACATCACCTACTCAGGGGCGATCTCTGCCTAACATACAAAGCTATGTCAAACCCAGAGCTGTTGGACATGCTCCACTTATAGAAATCCCAATCCCTCTGAGCTACACACTCTAGGGACCTAAACCTTGTCACCACAATAAACAGAACATGCTGGAGGGATAGATTCCTGTCCCAGAGACTTTCCATACTTTGGAACAGACTACCTATCTATGTCAAACAGAGCTCCTCATTAGCACTCAAGAAAAATCTTTATGATTGGATGGGAAATTCACCCCGGGGATCACTTCTGTGGCTCTGCTCGACAGGGGCACAGGAAAATAATTTTCTTGGGTGGCGAAAGCCAGGGTACATTTTTTGGCTAGGCTTGTATGGGCGCTAGGGCCGATAGCCTAGTACCTACCTATGAACCTATGACTCCAATCCGATCATAACCTTTGCACGTTTCCATTCTCACCGTCTCTCCTTCACGTAATGGATTGAGTGGTTTGCTGGACTTGTCATAAGACTTCTGGAATATTCTGGAATAGGCATTTCTTTAACAGATAGGCTTTCACTGATCTGTTATTCTTAGCACTTGGAACCAATAAACTACTGCTGATTGGTAATGTAGTTCTGGTTTGTTCTGACAGAAGTTTCTGGGCAGGTGAACCAAGATGTTTCTCATGAGGAATATTTCTGAGATTCATGAAAACATCACTACTGTCTTGTTTTGACTTCTCTAGTAACTGTTTCGCACTTTGAACTGCATGTTCTGCCAACCATTTGGCTGCAGATACTCAGGACTACTTGTAACATGAGTAAAGTCCCACTCTTCGGTGAATCTTTTGAATTGCTGGCTTGTAAATTGTGTACCATTGTCAGAAATAACTTTGTGGGGACTCTACCACGGCAGTCCAGGAATCTGGTTTAGCTGAAGTGATTCCTTCTGTTGATGTGGCTTTGTACTATTGCATACAAAACAAAATGAAAGTACTCTCTCAATGTCTTATGACACAGAAGGCCAAAACACTAGTCCTCTCGCCCTCCTTTTAGTAGAATCAGTTCCTGGGTGGCCACAATGTAAGATAGCAATATACTCTTCTTGCAAGGACTTTGGAACGATGACTTTTGGACCTTTCATGATGATACCATTGTCAGACAAAATCTCATCTCTGTAAGGAAAATAAAGTTGCACTTCTTGAGGTAAACTAGACTGCTCTGACAGTCATCCTTGATTGATAAAGTGGTTGAGCTTCTGTAAAACTGGATCTGAGGCTGTGTTATTTCTAAGCTCATCTCGACATGTGGAAGACAAATTTCTCATGTCCATGACTTCAAGATCAAGTTTCTCTTTCACATGCTCTTCAGTGGTATTTCTGGACAATATGGATAATGTATCAGCAAGATAAAGTTGTTTGCCTTTTGTGCAGACAAGACTGAAGCTGTATTTCTGCAATCTCAACATCATACGTTGCAATCTGGCTGCAGCTGAATGCATAGGCTTTTGCAAAATAGTGACTAGAAGTTGGTGGTCTGTTTTGATCTGGACAGGTGTACCATAAATATTATCATGGAGCTTCGAACAAGCAAACACAATTGCCAAAAGCTCTTTCACTATCTACGCATAGTGCATTTCAGTTTGGGTTAGAGATCTGGATGTACAGACAACAGGTTGACCCTCTTGAAGAATGGCTGCACCAAGACGAAATTTCGAAGCATCACAGGAAAGAGTAACTGATTTGTGGACATTATAGTATCTACAAGTTGGTTGACTGGCAATTCTCTGTTTCAGGACATCAAATGCTTTTTGGTGCTGTTCCAACCATGACCAGGATACATGTTTATCTGTTAGCTGCCTAAGTGGTGTTGCTAGTTGGCTTAAGTCTGGAATGAACTGGCCTAGAGAGTTAACCATACCAAGAAAACGTTGAAGGGCTTGAACATTGTCTAGAACTGGCATTTCAAAAATAGCTGTTTGCTTGGAAGGGTCTGGTCGTAATCCTGAACTGGTAAACAAATGACCAACATAAGTAACTTCTCGTAAGCTGAACTTGTACTTCTTAGGATTCAGCTTAAGATTCACTTGATGAGTTCCTTCCAGAACGTTCTTGAGGTTTCGGTCTTGCTCGGCTTCACCATTACCTCCCACTAGAATATCATCAAATATAACAGCACAAGGATACCCAGAAAAAATTTGCTCTATTGCACGTTGAAAGAGTTCACTGGAAGAATTTATCCCAAATGGCATTCTCAAAAATCTGTATCTGCCAAACGGAGTACTGAACGTAGTAAGCAACAGGAATTTCTTGCTAAAAAAAATTTGCCAAAATGAACTCTTTGCATCTAACACAGAAAAACTGTGGTATTTGGCATCAGTGCTGCAACATCTTCGACTGTATACATTGGATGATGAGGTATTTTCAGTGCTTTGTTCAAATCTTGTGGCTCAATACATATCCTGATATCATATGAGCTTTTCTTATGAGCTACCACCATGGAAGACACCCATTCAATTGATTCACCAACTGGACAAATTACACCTTACTACACCATTTTATCTAGCTTGGCTATGACTCTGTTCTGCAAAGCTATTGGAACTTTCTGGGCTAGCTGACAACTGGACTGACTTCAGGATCTAACTTCATGTAGTATGCGACTCAAAGCTTGCCTAGTTTGTCTTCAAAAAGATAAGAATAGATAGACAAAATAT
This sequence comes from Protopterus annectens, assembly GCF_019279795.1. Taxonomy (NCBI): domain Eukaryota; kingdom Metazoa; phylum Chordata; order Ceratodontiformes; family Protopteridae; genus Protopterus; species Protopterus annectens. Next base: position 1,854,375,167 of record NC_056726.1, on the reverse strand, counting down.
ACTGAGTGAAATTAGAACTGTGGACTTTCAAGCTAACATGATGGACTTCCTTATTAAATGAAAGCAGTCCCATTTTCAAACTATCTCTGAGCCCTAATAATGACTGTATGTGCCTTTTGACGACATACAATAACAAGTCATAGCTTCTCCCAGCAGAGCAACATGAAAGTACTACAGAACCCTCTGTTTGAATCTCTTCACCACCATAAGCAACAAGCTTCATACACTTTGCTAAATCAAGCTTTTCACCAGCATGTATTCTAGCAAATGTTTCTGCAGACATAACATTGCACTTTGAACCTATGTCAACTTTGAGCTCTATGGGTTTTCCATTTATCCGAACAGTACAAAATACTTCATTCTTTACCCATAAATCTACTGCACTGACTGTTTCATGATGCACTGACACACCATTAACATAAAAAGTAGGGTCAAAACTTTCTAATTGATCAACTTGTCTCTTTGAATGTTCCCTTTTAATAAAAGAATGTGTGTCTTTTGATTTACAAAACCTTTTGATATGATTCCACTTATTGCATCTGTGACATTGCTGACCAAAAGCTAAACATTTTTCCCTTTTAGGCTTATGACTTCCTCCACAATTAAGACAGTTGTCTATAAAACTGGGTACAGCCACATGCTTTTTGAGTTTAATGACTCACTCTTATGCTTCACTGAGACTGTGCGGTTTCCAGAGCACACCTTAGAACGTGCTAGAAAAGTGCAGTGTTTCCCAGTAAGTGTTGCAGGGTTTACAATGGCAGCCATGTGCTTGGGCTTGTTTCTTTTAACCACGTGCTGCATACTATCAACATGGGTTTTAGAAGTTATTGGAAGCATGCATCTCTCATTTGTAAGCATATTTGTGTGCTTTTCTGTGAACTCATATCTGTTAAATCTCAGTGGCCTTATTCAAAGTTAAATCATTGCCACAAAGCAAAATCTTTCTCACAGCATCATCTTTAATACCACACACAAGTCTGTCTTATCAACTCATCCCTTAAATCAGAGAATGCTAGAAGTGAAGATGAGCCAAGAAAAGTAAATGCCCACACAGCACAGGACCCGGGTTGAAATAACTGAAATAAAAGTGTCTCAAACAGACAAACACCACTTTATTCCACGTAAAAAACAGAAACGTTGAGCGCTTTCTCTCGGTCAATACCAAGCTTCTTCAGAGCAAATATCAAATAGCAACCATAACAGTCTTTAAATACAAAATCCTAATCACGTGGCTCTTCCCTTAATCAAAATTTAAAGTACTATCCTTTAAAAATAATACATTGTACAAATACCCCTGACTGAGAATAATAATACATAAATACATAAAACTGTTACAATAAAATAAGGCAATGTGTGACATAATGAAATAATGTCCATTAATGTAAAAAATATAAAAATATAAAATATAAAATGTAATCAACTAACCAGTTGAACCACCATTCATAAAAAGGTCTTAGAAAATAATTACAATACACAACACACATGTATTGTAATTATTTTCTAAGACAACCTTTTTATGAATGGTGGTTCAACTGGTTGGTTGATTACATTTTATATTTTTATATTTTTATATTTTTTATATTAATGGACATTATTTCATTATGTCACACATTGCCTTATTTTATTGTAACAGTTTTATGTATTTATGTATTATTATTCTCAGTCTGGAGTATTTGAACAATGTATTATTTTTAAAGGATAGTACTTTAAATTTTGATTAGGGGAAGAGCCACATGATTAGGATTTTGTATTTAAAGACTGTTATGGTTGCTATTTGTTCTGAAGAAGCTCTGTACTGACCGAGAGAAAGCGCTCAACGTTTCTGTTTTTTACGTGGAATAAAGTGGTGTTTGTCTATTTGAGACACTTTTATTTAAATTATTTCAACCCGGGTCCTGTGCTGTGTGGGCTTTTCATCCCTTAAATCACCAAATCTGCACATTTTAGCTTTGTTTCTCAAATCAGGTATATATGCTGCAAAAGTTTCACCAGACTTTTGATCTCTTGTGTAAAATAAATGCCTCTCCATTGTAACATTCATTTGGGGGTTACACATTTCTTTAAATTTATGTTTTAAGCACTCAGGGTCTTCCCTTGACTCAGCTGGTACAACTACATGATGATTCTCCCCTCTCCTGCAAAGACAGCAGGTGCATACACAAATGAATGCTCCCAGTTGGCTTGGTGCAGTTTGTTATGTTGCTGCATATATAACAACCCAGCTAAATTAAGCACAATAAATATCTTTGCAGGGTCATCTTTATCAGAAAATGCAGCTTGTTTAAAAATATCGTTTTCTTGCTCAAACACTCTCTAGTTCTCTACAATATTATCGTCAAACACAAGTGAACCAGGTTTTCAAAATCCATCTGCCATGCCAACAACTTATGCCCGAATGCATTGTAAAATATGGCCTTTGTAATTATGTATGAACAAGCTGCAGTGTGCTTGTAATAACATACAAATGTGCAATAAATTCTTCGAAACACTACTGTGAAATATGCTTTGAAATAGCTGTACTGCAATACTGGACAAGCATGCAGACACTTCATACACTTCAGACAATTCGAACAGCTTTGATTAATGTGAAAAAGTAGTGCTTAGAGGAAAAAATGTGGTAGTTTCTCTTATTTTATTCATTTTATGTGATTCAGACTTTAAAACATTTTCCTTAGTTATTTTGAATATTTCTGTTAATATATCACAAGTTTGGATATTTTTGTTACTTAGAAATTCATTTAGAGCGTTCTGAATGCCTGGTTTCACATTTTGAGAATAAGAAATAGTTTGAGAAAGTTTTAATACCTGAAATTCGTTTCTGACCTGTTTTGCAAGTTATACATGCAGTAGGGATGATTCACTCCTGTATATTCCTTTAGTGTTAACTGAGTGCCCAAGAGGCACTAGAATCTGAAGACTCTGGATCCCATTTTGGTCCCATGTCTTTTTCAGATATCCCTCTTCTGACATCATGTCGCTCGTCCTTCTCTAGCATAGATGACGAACTGGCAGGGTAATTCGTTTATATGCTTTATTATAAAGAAACATAAAAGGATGGATAGCAGCTTTATAGCGAACTGATTAACTGACACACTACACAGACACACATGCTCACAAATCAACAGCTTACTACAAAATGGCAGTCAGGCCCGCACATGCTCAGTATTTATACATTTGTGCAAGCCCCTAGAAAGCTTCTTTAAGCTGTACACAAACACCGATCTACAAAAGCTGTAACAAAGAAACTATTAACTTTAGTGCATTTCATAATTGCTTGTTGACGCACATTGACACTCAGCTCATTTGAATGACTGCTGGCAAAATCATTAGTGCATGACAAGGATTCTTCTTCATTTTTGCAGCAGGATGAAAAGTGTCATTTCTTTGTGGTTACATGTGGCCATCAACATTGCTCTCTGCCAACTACCATATAATGCATGACTACAAAAAGATGATTATGAATTATAAGCCTTTTGTAAGCATGTGTGCAGTTTGTTTATCTACTTTCTGACCATATTATATGTTGGAAATAGGAGTATAGGACAGATCTGAAAAGGGAAAGCAAGTACAGGGTAGAACATAAGGTAAGCAAATAAAGAATTAGCACGCTGGAGGTATATAACAGGAGCATACTTCTAAACTTCTTAGCTCAAAAATCCTGATGACTTACAACAATATTTATAATTTTTTTACTGACTAATTCTCAATGATTTGTCAAGATATCTACACTTTTTAGGCTGCAGAACTGGAATCAATTATGTCTACATTAGTCAAATATCTGGGAAGTTGGGCCTGAAGTTTTTTTTTTTTTTTTTTTTTTTTTGAGAATGTAAAGTTGAGGAAGGAAGTCAGGGATGTAATATGCATGCAAGATGGGGATGGTAGGTCACACGGAAGGATGCAAATGACTGACACGGTGTGGGGTACACAATAATGAAGGAGACATCAGACAAACAGAGGGAAGTTAAGGTGCAGGGATGACTGTACAACGTACAGGAGTGGGCAAAGACACAAAAGGATGGGAATACTGAGTTTAGGGATAGGATTGGGTGTTCCAAGATGCAGTTTCTGCTAGGTTAGACCAACTGGAAGATTACTCATCACTCTGGGAGCTGTTACCACTGAGTTCTGTCTCAGAAACTAAAAACAGAGCTGAGCAAGGATGCTACTCAAAAAGAGTTGCCATACCATGGTCTGCATAAGCCAACGTGGGCAACTAGCCTCCTATTTATTATCTCCCCCATAAGCTCTGCCAGCTCCTAATGGGTGACAAATCTGTCACTTCCACTTGCACTGCTATCAGCGAGTAACACTGTATCGCCCTCTGGTGCAGGGCTACTTGATGCTGGTGAGGAAGTTACGGCAGGAGGTATGGAGGCAAGTCTGGCAGGCTGACACCCAGATGTGTGCTGGGTGCCTCTGGTGGTGGTGGTGGTGGTGGTGGTGGTGGTGGTGGTTGAGATGCTGCCATCACCAGTGGAAGGATAGCAAGCCATGTCAGTTGGCTTGGTGCAGTTTGTTATGTTGCTACATATATAACAGTAACAAAAATGGAGAGGGAAAAAACAAAACAAAATAAATGTATGAAAGAGAAAAGATAGCAACAAAGAGTGTGGGGGGAGAGATATACAAAAACAACGAAATTGCATTTTTAATTATGTTGATGCTCACACAGTAAAGTAATATAACCTTTAAATAGTAGGACTTGCACAGATGTCATCAACTTGCTTGTTTGAATAAAACATTGTTGGGGACTAAGCCAAAAGCCATCCTCACATGTAGTCTGACATGAGAGTATATTACTGCAGAAACTATTAATTAGGACAGTACATCTGTGCTTCTGGCCAGTAATGTTATTTCGGTTTTGACAATAACACAAATGTACATAAACATAAGAAGCATGCCGATCTGATCACACAATAAATATGTCAAACACAGGTGATAAACAAGGGACAGATATTTCTGCCTTATATTGTGAAATGCCCAGCCATCTACTAATTACAGATATCACATATGAAAATTGTAGTGGTGCATTGATATTACTGGGATGTCATATATACTCTGCCTTGAAAACAGATATTTTCTCTTGGGGAGGGGGGGTTTGAACCCACAGCTATTTTAATATGATGAGCAACTTGTCCACCTACACAGGGGAAGGCATGCAGAAACACACTTACAATATTGCACAGTCATGCTAATTCCCTTAAGGTATGCCAATACTGACAGATGTGGTACTGCTGTATAAAAGTTATACATACTTATTTTTAATGGCTACCATGGTTACTATGCAAACAAGCACATCTTTCGTAACAGGTATACTTTCCCTGGCACACTCTTATATGCTCTACTTTCCACATGTCCATCTCCCTGTCCTTTTCAATCTCTGCAAGGCCTACAAACAAACAGGGCATAATGTGATATTGGATCAGGGTTGCCAGATGTCCCTATTTGAGCGGGATTGTCCCGGGATCAGCAGCCCAATCCCGAGTCCTGCACTGCTGGTTTAAATCCCGCTGAAACAGCCCTCCGCTTTTTTTTTTTTTTTTTTTTTTTTTTGATTGGCCCGTATACCGGCATATGGGCCAATCAAAAATAGCTAAACACAGAGCTGCTTGTGTTTAATGCAGAACATCAGACAGTTCCGCATTAAACACAGCTCCGTTTTTCGAGTTTTTTAATTGGCTCGTATACCGGCATATGGGCCAATCAAAAATCGCTACACACCGAGCTGCTTGTGTTTAATGCGGAACTGCTTGATGTTCCGTATTAAACAGAAGTAGCTCTGTATTTAAAGACCTTAAGACTTTTTTTTTTTTGGTCCTCACTTTGTCCCTACCTGGCCAGTCGGAAATCTGGCAACCCTGTATCGGGTGATGGCATGCATTGAAAAGTTACTAGTTTAACTAACAGATGGTACACTTAGGTTCATAGGTAGATACTAGGCTATCTGCCCTAGGGCATTTATAAGCCTAGCCAGAGTGCATTTGGCTTCCGCCTCCCTATTAGATTAGCCTACTGTGCATCTGTAAAGTAGGTCACAGAAGGTACCCTTTTAAGATTAGTTTACTGTTCCTCTGTCTAGCAGGGACACAGAAGAGATCCCAGGGGTGAATTTGCGATTTCCCATCCACGCGTCCAGATTTCACTTGAAGAGGGTCAGCGCGGGGCTATGTCTAACATGAATTGGGATTCTATTCCAGAGTGAGGGGAGCCTCTGGGAAATTAATCTGTCCCTCCAGCATGTCCTATTTATTTTTGTTCTGAGGTTTAGGTCTCTGGAGCGTATAGCTCTAAGGGACTTGGATTTTTTGAGGTGGAGCATGTCCATTAATTCTGGGTTTGACATGGCTTTGTACATCAGGCATAGATCGCCTCTGAGTAGGCGGTAAGCAACTGAGTAGAGCTGGAGTTTCTTTAGTCGAGCTGCATAGGACATCTGTTTGTAGCCCATGATCCTCTTGGTGAGGTACTTTTGGGGTGTCTCCAGTTGCTGCAGGTGTCGGGTAAGGTACATCCCAAAAGGGGCATTGTATTCAATTATGAGCCTGATGAGTGATGAGTAGAGGGGCACAATGACCTCTCTTGATCTAGATGCGAACCCTTTTGTGATAAGGTGGGCTATATAGAAGGTCTTTCTAACCACTTTGACAACGTGATTAACAAAGGAGAGATTACTATCTATGTTGGTCCCCAAATCTCTAATTACTTCTCCCGTACTTAATGGATTACCACCTATGTGGTAATTTGTGGGCACCTTGTTTTTCCCAAAAGGGATGACTATACACTTTTTAGCATTTAGCTTGAGGCCGTGGCTCTGGCACCAAGCAGCCGTCTCTGTGAGACCCTTTTGGAGGATGCTTGTGTCAGCTGGAGATTCGATTATGGCCCCCAGTTTGCAGTCATCTGCGTACTTTGTCAGCCATAATCTCCCCATGTTAGCCTGAACCTCAGCGAAGTATATACCGAACAAGAAAAGTCCCAGAACTGAGCCCTGTGGGATGCCACTTGTAACTGGTTTGGATTCGGACATGGCACCTGTGATTTTGACCATGTGGGTTCTATCTCTGAGCCAGTTTGCAACCCATCTTGTGATATAGGGGTTGATATTTAAGCTGGTAAGCTTATTTATGATGCCCGAGTGGGGTATTGTGTCGAAGGCTTTTGCAAGGTCCAGGTAGGCTGTGTGGACTACCTTGCCCTCATCTATGGCTTTGGTAACTGTTTCAAAGAAATCATCTAGGTTTAAGAGGCAAGCTCTGCCCTTAAAGCCGAATTGGGTAGGGTCCAGTGTCTGGAGGCTCCCAATGTCTTTGTTTATGAGTTCCATGATAATATGCTCCATAGCTTTACAGACCAGACTAGTCAGGCTTATGGGGCGATAGTTTCCGGGGTCCATTGTGGCACCACCTTTGTGGAGTGGGACCACTGTAGCTGTACGCCATTCTTTGGGTACATATCCTGTAGTAAGGCTAAGTCTGAACAGTGACAATGTGAGGGTTCAGTTCTTCTTGGAGCTCGTGTAAGACACAGCCTGGGACACTGTCCGGTCCCACAGATGCTGTGTTTTTTGCTTTGGAGAGGGCAGCTTTCACCTGTGCATGTGTGATGTCAGGGAGGTTACATTCAGTTGGGACAGGCATTTGCTCCTTTGGGGGGAAGGGGAGGAGAAGTTTGCGCTGAATCTGTCTGCCAGGATGTTGGCTATGTCTGTAGGTTCGGTATATTTTGTATGGTTATGCAACAATTCAGAGCATATCTGGGAGTTTCCGCCCATGTTCCTGACATAACTTAAAAAGGCCTTGTGATTATCTTTAGTGTCTAGGGCAATTTTTCTTTCAAAACTGGCCTTTGATGATTTTATGAGGGATTGAAGTTTCTTGCCAATACTGATCAGAGATGCCTTTCCTTTTTGGGATTTTGCTCTGTCATGTAGTAGCTTCCTCCTTCTGTTGTATAGTTTATTTATGGCCGGGGTCCACCAGACCGGTCTCCTGTTTTTGGAGGAGTGAGTCTTGGTTTAATTTGGGATAGCACGATTCATGCATTCCTGCAGGTGCTCATAGAATACATTTGCAAAGGATTCTGCGGATTGGGCTGTATTATCCTCTGGCCCAGGGGCTTTGAAGGATTCCACCTCAGTCTTGAGAAGTGCAAAGTTGGCTTTTGAGAATTTTTTTACAGTGATTTCCTTGGCTGGGGGTGGGGACGGGATACAGATGTCCAGGGAAATTTGTTTATGGTCTGATCTTACCAATGAGGGGTTTACCTCTGGTGTGGAACACAGAGTCCCCATGTTGGTGATGACCTGGTCCAATATGTTGTTCCCTCTTGTGGGAGTGGTGACCAGTTGTTCCATTGCGTTAGAGTTTATAAATTCAAGGAACCATTGGGCGAGGGTGTTTGGGCTTGAGTAGTTTTCCCAGTCAATGTTTGGGTAGTTGAAGTCACCCAATAACATAGTGTTTGAAGAGACCTTCATATTCTCCAGTGTTCTCAGGAATGCCAAGTGGGGTTCCTGTAATAGGGAGGGTGTTCTGTAGCAGGCTACAAACTGAAAGGCAGTTTTGCCCACTGTTAGTTGCACATGGATGGTTTCCGATGCTTCATGCAGTGCCACTAACTTGGAGGTGTAGGTATCTTTGATGAATATAGATACTCCCCCTCCTTTTGTGCTTCGGTCCGAGTTTTGGGGCCGAAACGCATGGTATGAGTTATAACCTGGTAGTGCTGGGGTGCTCTCAGGAGCCTTGAACCAGGTTTCTGTTACTGCACAGACAGAGTTTCTCCATACTGAGGAGAGCCTCGAGTGCGTGCATCTTGAGGTTTAAACTTCTGGCATGGAGTAGCACTACCTTTAGTTTTTTTATCCTTGGGTTGTCTATGGAGGTGGGTTTGTCCTTTGAGCCTTACATTACTGAGGTGGTGACTGCACCCTTACTTCAGCCTTCCATTGGCAAAGGAAGTCAGACTTGTGTCAACTCAAGTCAGTATAGTGGAGACAGCACTGTTAATCAAATTACAGTTTATAATAGTTATCTTGCTTCAGCAATTGGCATCCAGGTATAATGTTCACCTGTACAAGGTATGGTCACTGGTATTAGTCAATATCATATTTGTGTAATTGTAAGGATAGCAGTTGTATGTGTAGTTATGGGAATGAGTCATACTTACTTTGTTGTAATAACAGGTGATTTTTTTTTTATCTGGCGCCAGCACTTTGGAACTAACCACATCCAATGGAGGATTTGTAGACTCTGATAATGATGGCATGGCAGGGATGGGTAGACACAGTGGGGGTGCTGAGTGTGTGACAGACAGCAACTGTGACCTCCCACATCCCCTATTCAGAGTCTGGATACAGTCTCTATGCCTGCACATAGCGAGGATAAAGTACTATCTGATACTGAACAGGTTGATGGGGTCACTATAGATCAGGGAGGTATTGCGGCTATCAGTACAGAGATGTGTGAATGTATTTGTAACAGTCATGGGGGGGGGGGTTCACGCAAGTGGGTGGCTAATAATGGTGCTTGCCTGAGGTACGGTTCAGTAGTACAGAAGTCTCACAAGATGTTGGCTCTCAAGTCTGGGGTACGTGTGATCCATATATGCTCCCCACATGGTGAAGTGTGGCACTGAGAATCTGATGGAGTATTCTCATGTCAGACACCTGAAATACCTCCACTGTGCCCCCAGTAGGTCACTGAAATGTCCATGTGGCAAATATGCATAAAGCTACATATACCTTATTACTCATCAGGACAGGTACCATACAACTCCCATGGGGCTGCAGACAAGGCAAACACGTGTCTAATTTCTTACACAGTAGCCCTATAGACACAGTAAAGATCCACAATGACATGGACATGGAGGGCATGAAATGTTACTCATAGTCAAATGAACTTGTTTCCCCAGGGGTGACATCACACACAATCGGCTACAGTGGATGCTGTAAGAACCTCTTGCAGATACACATTAACAATAGTTATGGCAACCCTTAACATTATACACTACTTTACTATGGCAGGTGAGCATTACTGCATGGCATTTAAACATTTCTGAATTGTTCCACCACGTTATACATGTCATACATGGCTCTTCATTATGCAGTCATTAGCATATAACATGGCCAGTCAAGTAATTTTAACTGGCTGCGTTGTATTGCTTGGTTTTTCGAATTGCATACAACCTGCTAGTTTGCCTTCATTATATGCTGCATAAGACAAACACCATCAAAATAATGTAATGGCATACAAAAACATTCACAAACCTCAAATTTTTTTAGGGTATCATGCAAGAAATCTAAAATACCCCTAAAAATTAAAATGTTCCGAACCATGGTCCAAATAATGATTTTTCAGTGTTATTATAACTCAATGGCATGCCATATGTGTAAGTTGACAGTGCTATAAACGATATGGCTCTTTGTTCTTGTTAATCTCAGGTATATAGGTTGGTACTAGGCTATTGGCCCTAGGGCCTATACAAGCCCAGCCATAACAATTCCCTGGATATTTCTTCCCACAATATTTACTTCCCTGGACCCCTGTCTAGCAGGGCGACTGACGTGATCCCCGGGATCCCCGGGGTGAATTTCCTATCTCCCATCCAATCGTCAAGGTTCCTTTTGAAGAGGGCCAAGGAGGCACTCTGACATGTATGGGCAGTCTATTCCAGAGTACGGGGAGTCTCTGGGTCAGGAATCTATCCCTCCAGCATGTTTTGTTCATTGTGATGACAAGGTTTAGATCCCTGGAGCATGTTGCTCTGAGGGATTGGGATTTCTTTAAGTGGAGCATGTCCAACAGCTCAGGGTTTGACATGGCCTTGTATGTTAAGCAGAGATCACCTCTGAGTAGATGATATGCCACAGAGTATAGCTGGAGTTTTTTTAGATGGTCAGCATAGGGCATCTGCTTTAGGCCTGTGATTCCTTTAGTGAGGCATTTCTACGGCCTTTCCAGCTGTTGCAGATGTCTTGTGAGGTACATACCAAATGGGGCGCTGTACTTTATAATGGATCTAATGAGGGATGAGTACAGTGGGACAATGACCTCCTTTTTTTCTGGAGGAAAAGCCCTTAGTGATGAGGTGTGCCATATAGAAGGATTTCCTGACAGTTGTGGCAATGTGGTTATCGAAAGTGAGACCACTGTCCACCTGTGTCCCTAAGTCTCTTATCACACTTTCGGTGTTTAGTGTACTGCTACCTATGTTGTAATTCATGGGTACATGTTTTTTCCCCATTGGCGATAACTACACATTTCTTGGCATAAGCTTGAACCCATGGCTCTGCCACCAAGCATCTGTTTCTGCAAGGCCCTTTTGTAGAATATCCACATCATTTGGGGATTCAGTAATGGCTCCCAGTTTGCAGTCGGCTGCGAACTTTGTTAGCCAGAGTCCCTTAGTGCTGGCCTGTACTTCAAGCTACTTTTACAGTCTGGGTTCTGTCAGTAAGTCAGTTGGCAACCCATCGAGTGACATAGGGATTTATGCCCAGCTTAGTAAGTTTATCTATGATTCCAGAGTGGGGCATGTGCAAGACATAAGAAAGGCAACAAGTAAGAAAAAATCCACAAGCAAATACACAGATGGCTGCAAAAAAGACAATGGCAAAACATAAAAAGATGTGCAAAAAAATATTAACCAAACTTTTTTTCAAGGTAACAAGAAATGAATAAATCACCCCTAATGTTTTAGCACACTGGCTTAGATCTATTGTTGAATTTATAATTTATTCATTTGCTAACTAGGAAGTATTTCTATCACAACTACAAAAACAGCAGTAATACAATAACAGTATAATCAAGTTATTGTCAAAACAAGACAGCTATGTGTGAATCGTAAATCTCAAATTGTACGTACTAAGAAAGAGGACAACAAAATGAATACATACTCAGCTTCATGAGCTGATAACCTGACTCAATTATATAGTTACAAAATAAAGAGAAGTTTGCACACATGAAAGAAGATGGCCTCTGGTGGCTTTACAAGAGTAAGTAGTACAATGCCTACTAGAGAGTGTTATTGAATGATGAGTGGACCAGAGATTGCAAGTTATCAGGATACACCAACATAAATCCATCTGCATGCGCATCCAAGACTTGCATAGTACAGCCCCCCATGTACTGCCTTAACTACAGTGGCTGTCACGGTACAAAACAGCAGAAAAAAGTCACTGTTCTAAATCCTCCCTTTTTAACTTTGTTCCTTATTTCAAATATGTAAACAAAGTCTGCTTTAATATTTTCTTTAAACACATTCAAGAATTAATCATATTAATAGTTCAACACTGTCTTATTTCAAGTTCAATTCACTGTATGTATATATATATATATATTTAAGATTGGGCTTGCACTGTTTGAATAAGGCTGTCAGTCTTCTTGGAGTTGATTGGTTGGTGATTCAATCAAGGAACTGGAATCACTAGTACAGACAATCTGTTGTGGCTTTGGTTCTGGGACAGGCAAATATGTCTGCAATTTCTTCTGTAGTCTACTCCTTCTGACTGAATTATATTGGACCTTGATTCAACACAAATGTCCCTCAATTCCTACATGAACATGAACTTTCGAAGTTTGCATTCCAACAACTTCACCTTGTAACAATGGTCAAAGAGGTCTGCTGGTTTTGTCATAGAATAACTTCTGAGAGTGGTGCTTTTCTGAAAGTTGAGCTGTGACTACCTTATTACTCTTTGAGGTTGGCACTAACAGCTGCTAACTGGAAGAGTTGTTCGTGTTTGTCTCAACATCAGTCTTTGTGCTGGTGAAACAAGTGTCTGGTCACAGGGAATGTTTCAAAGACTTAGTAAATTAAGGAATACATCAGTGTCATCCCTTTTAGACTTTTCCATTAAATGCTTTGCACTGCAGACTGCACATTCAGCCACATCATTAGCTTGTGGGTATTCTGGGCTGCTGGTTACAGGAATAAAATCCCAAGACGCAGAAAATTCTTTAAAACGTCGACTAGTGAATTGTGCACCATTATCGGAGATGATTTTTTTGTGGGCTTCCACAGACTGAGAAGTGCCTTTTTAGTTTTGTAATTACTGTTAGATGTCAGATTACAGAGTAAGTCAATTTCACACCATCCGGAGTATAAATCAACTCGTACCAGGTAATGCTGACTGTTCCATTCGAAAATATCTACTGCTATTGTTGACCATGTGGTCTGTTACTGCTGCAAACTGAACTTGAAAATGTCTCTCTTTCAATACCTTTAGACACAGAGCCTGAGCACAATGCCTCTTGCCCTACTTTTAGTTGATACCGTGCCTGGGTGGCATCTGTGCAGAATTTTTATATAGTCTTTTTGCAATGCTTTAGGGACTCCTACCTTTTGCCCTTCATAATGATGCCATCTTTCAACATGAGCTAATCCCTGAATGGGAAATATTGCTGAATTTCAAGTGGCAGACTTGTTTGATGTGTTGGTCAGCCTTGTTTGATAATATTACTCAGTTTTTGAAGAAATGGATCTGTAACAGTGTGGTTTCTTAACTCATCAAGCTGTGATGATGAAATGTGCTGGACTTCCATGACTTCAAAATGAGCTGTTACATTTTCTGTTATCTTTCTGGGTGTTCATGACAAGGCATCAACAAGATACATGTATTTACCTTTTGTGTAGACAATGCTAAAGTTGTATTTTTGCAGCTTTAACATCATGAGTTGCAATCTTGCTGCAGCTGTATATGTATCAGCTTGTTCAAAATCGTTACTAGCAACTGGTGATCTGTTTCAATCTAAATTGGTCTTCCATACATATAGTCACTGAATCTGGGGCATGCAAACACAACAGCAGGAAGTGTTTTTTCTATTTGTATATAGTGCATCTCTGAGTCAGGGTACGGGATGTAAATGGAATGCCCTCCTGAAGGCATGCTGCACCAAGTCCATACTGGAAGGCATCACAGGTAAGTGCCACAGGCTTATGGACATCACAATAACTCAGTGTGGGTGGACTGGCAATTCTCTTTTTTAAAGTATCAAATGCCTCTTGGTGCTGTTCAAACCAAGATAATTTTGTATCCTTAAGTGTCAGCTCATGCAATGGTGCAGAAAGCTCACTAAGGTTTGGGATAATTTTTTATAAATAGTTAATCATACCCAGGAAACACAGTTAAGATGTAATATTCTCTGGGACTGGCATTTCATTGATTGCTGTTATTTTGACGAATCTGGCTATAGCCCTGAACTTGTGAACAGGTAACCAAAGTAGGTGACTTCTTTCAGTTTAAATGTACATGTTAAAGGATTTAGTTTGAGCCTGAACTCACATGTATGGTCCAGAACTTTCCTGATATTTCTGTTATGTTCCTTTTCTCTACTACCTCCAACTATAATGTCCTCCACAATAATGGCATGAGGATATCCAACAAATATCTGTTCCATGACATGTTGGAATACCTCACTGGCAGAACTGATCCTCAAAAACCTGAATCTCCCAAATGGTGTGCTGAATGTTGTTAATAAAGAAGATCTGTAATCCAATGAGATTTGACAAAAAGAGTTCTTCTCATCTAAAACTGAGAAAACAGTCAAATTTGGCATTAATGCTGCTACCTCCTTTATTGTGTGCACTGGGTGATAAGGACATTTAAGGGCTTTATTTAAATCAATAGGATCAATGCTTATCCGAATGTCAACTGAGCTTTTCTTGTGGGCAGCAACAATAGATGACACACATTCAGTAGGCTATGCTACAGGAGTAAGAACACCTACATTTACCATCTTAATTCTGCTTTTACTATACTTTGCATTGCTACTGGGATATTACTAGCAGGACTAATAACTGGGTTTACTTCACAGTTCAGCCTCATAGAATATGTAACTAGAAGCTTACCAATTTCATCTTAGAAGATGTAGGCATATTCTTTAAAGATCTGTTGCGAAAAATTGTCATTCTTGTTTGTATTTAGTTTGTGAACTTCTTTAATGAGCAAAATCAGTCCTATTCTTAGGCTGCGTTCTAGGTCTAGTAATGACTATACATCTCTCCTGATTATATAGAATTCTAAATCATGTGCATTACCTGCAGAATGGCAAGAAAGAACTACAGCTCTATCTATCGGAATTTATTTGCCACCATAAGCAACTAGTTTTGTGCTCCTTGTTGAATCAAGGTTCTCTCCAGCTTTTACTTTTGTATAAGCTTTTGCTGACATGCCATTACATTTGGATCCAGTGTCTACTTTAAACTCTACTGGTTTCCCATTAATTTGTACAGTGGAAAATATTTCACTCTTTGCTGACAAGTGGGAATTCACTGTGTCAACTGTTTCGCAGACAACAGAAATACCATCAACATAAAAGGTTTCATCACTGTCATCAGGGTCTGCTACAGTCTCAGTTTGACCCACTGTCTTCTTTAAGTTTATTATGAGTCTGTGTTGATTTGCAGAACTTTTTAAAATGATTTCACTTTTTGCATTTGTGACACTGCTGATCATAGGCTAAGCATTTTTCTCACTTAGGTTCATGACGGCCTCCACAAATGCAACAATTAACAATGGGAGGTGGTGTGGCATAGCTCCTCAGTTTACACTTATGAGGCTGTATTGCTTATGTTATTGTTGCACACTATCGACATTCGTAGCAGCAGATAGAGCATACTAGTATGTTTTTTGTGTAATTTCATGTATCTGGCAAATATCAATAGCTTTGCTTAATGTTAATTCACTATCATGTAGTAGAATTTTCCTCACTGTATCATTATTCATGCCACATAAAAGGCTGTCCTTTATTAAATCATTTTGTAGATCCCCAAATCTGCATGTCTTTGCTTTATTTCTTAAGTAAGTAACATATGCTTCAACAGTTTCACCAGGCTTTTGATTTCTTGTAATAAATGTATGTCTCTCCATCATTACATTCATCTGGGGGTTACAGTTCTCAGAATTTACATTTTAAGCATTCCTGATGTTCATGCATTTCAGCTTCAGCAATGACACAGTGGTTTTCTCCCTCTCCTGTAGAAACAGTGAGCGCATATACAAAATAATGTTCTCACTTGATAGCCTCAGAGCCTGCCAAATTGAGAAGTATAAATGCTGGCGTGCATGCATCTTTGAATGTGCAGCCGCTATGAAAATATCAAATTCCTGTGCAAACACATGACAATTCTCCACAACACTGCCATCAAACACTAGCAGTCCAGGTCTACGAAATCCTTCTGCCATGCCATAAATGTATATGCATTTACCTTTTGCACTTCAGTCACATGTTGCACCTTGAAGAGACTTAGTTGCTGATGACTTCTGACACCATGTTGAATAACGAGTGGACAAGAGATTGCAAGTTATCAGCAGTTTACTATACACCAACATAAATCCATCTGCATGCACATCCAAGACTTGCGTAGTACTACCCCCCACCCCCATGTACTGCCTTAACTACAGTGGCTGTCAAGGTACAAAACAGAACATAGTCACTGTTCTACAAGCATGGCATACCAGTTACTTTCTGAGACTCTTAAGACATAATGTTATAATTGCAGACTGTATCATTATACAATAAAATTTCCTCAGAATGAAAATAAAATATATGCACTATTCATACCAGCTGTGAAAAGGTTTTCTACAAGTCAGGAACTGTTGGGACTTTCTCTTCTGGTATTCCCAGATAGGCACGATTTAAAAAATCTCCAGCACCCACACTTAAAAGTCCATGCACTTCCTGCTGATAGATAGGATGATGCAATCCAGCAAGCAAGGAGGTGTACCTAGCCTCTGTACTCCCTGATTAACCCCAACAACTCTATAAACTGAGCAAGTACACTTAGAAGACCAAACCAAAAGCTAAAGTAGTTCAGTATGAGGATGATTCAGTTTTAATCTGCTCAACAGATATCTTACCAGACCTAGAAATAGTAGCCCAACAAGCTTTTAATGATATTCAAACATATCTAAGTAAATCACAACTAATCCTCAACCCCAAAAAGATACAATTAATGCTATTTACCAGTAGCAAACAATCACCCACCACCCCTCCTTTCACCATTCTCTCAGCAAACAGTCATCCAACCAGTTGAGCATACAAAACTCCATGGTGTGACTATAGACAACAAACTCCGATTTGACCAACATATAGCCATCACAATTAAGAAAGTTCACGTCAAACTTGGCTCACTGTACAGTAGCAAGCCATTCCTCACTGACAATGCCAGACCTAGCCATATCCGGAACTTTCCTCCTCTCTACGATTCTTTATGCTATCCTCTTCTTTACCAACTTAAAAAAATCAGACTTAACCAAATTGGAAACTTGCTTAAATAAAATAACCCGCTTCGTAGCCAACCATCCCCACCAAACCCACCACTGTATTGCTCTACATAAATTAAATTGGCTCGAGCTAACTAACCTTCCATATCTTTACCAACTTAAATTCACACACAATATCATCTTCCATCCTGACAACTGCCCATCCCTCAAGGAACTTGTTGTTCCCTACTCATGCCCATGATGTCTAAGATCTGCAGACAGAAACATACTCACAGTAAACAAAGCTAACAACACTCACAGTGAAGCCCTATTCTCAAATCAAACAGTCAAATTATGGAACTCTTCAAACTACTATTTGAACATCTATCCAAAAACTGGCATTGCTTCTGTTCCAAACATGACTGACAAGATATCTATAACTCTCTGACCATACTGTCTACTCCTTACCTCATTTTCCCCCTCTCCTTGGTTACTACTACACATTAAAAAAAAAAAAAGAAATCTCCTTTGTTTATAACTATTATTTAATATGTACACAGTACTAATGTTATTCTTCTCACAATGATCTTTATTGAAATGCTTGTGTGATTTTCTTTTTTTGAACTTGTATTTACCGCTAGAAAACAGTATTGAATACTTCTTTGTATAGACTAACTTGATGATGTATATTCTGCATCTTACTATATGTATATTATTGTACTATCTAATTATTGTATTTTGCTTATATTTCTGTGGAGCTTTTCTCCATGGGCCTCTGATGAAAATGCCCTTCTGGCCCTGTCGAACTTGCCCAGCAAACAAATGTTAATAAATAAATAAATAACATTACATGCAATTATTGGTTTATATTACTTAAAAGCAAATTTCTTATTGGGCATAACCTATTTTCACAGAAGCTCAGGAAGAAAAGCTCCAGCTAAAAATAACAGACATGCAAAATACTTAACAGCATATCACTAGCAATATAAAATAAGTACAATGAAAGACATTTGAAAGAGGATTAATAGCATATCACTAACAATACAAAATAGGCACAATGAAAGATATTTGAAAAAAGATTATCTAAGTATTAAAATTACTGTCTCTATTTAAGTTTTTAAGATACTAACAAGGCAGACTCTCCTGAGGTCCTTAATACTTTACTCTGCAACTGTGACTGGACCCCTAAAAATCCCTCCCACTTGACCAGGCTGTAGCATATTTCAACAAAACATTTCTACACAACCTAGACACTGTCGCTCTATTGTGCAAAATCAATGTTAGAACCTCTATAAATCCCTGGGTCAGTAAAGAAACCAAACAAATCCTCAAGTCCAGAGACATAGCCTGGCTTTACTATCAAAAAAACAAAGAAACACAAAGCCTAACTAAGTACCAAGAACTCCGCAACCGTGCAAAAAAATGCATTACACTGGACAAAAAAATCCTACTACATGACATTACAAACTAAATACCAACGTAACCTCCCAAAATTTTGGAAAAATGTAAACCAGCTACTAAAACCCACCCAAAAGGCTACCCCCAAATCAACCACCCCTGATACTAAAGTTCACATTGAAACACAATTCAACTCCCACTTTGTGAACTCAATTCTATCTTTAGTATCACAGGACAGATCCAACCTCACTATCCCCCCCAACACAAATAACACAAATACAAGCTTTACACTCAAAACAGTTTCCACCACTTCAATCAAAAGCATGCTCTCCAAACTAAAAACCTCATCAACAGCAGCTGACCTACTCCTAAGCTATTTCTTGAAACTCACAGCAGATGCTATTGCTATCCAAATCTCCACTCTCATAAACAGATCAGTTGTTGAAAACTATGTGCGCGAACTCTGGAAAATATCCTATGTTACACCCATACATAAAGGCAGGACCTCCACTGAACTTAACTACAGACCCATTGCTATACTCTTTCCCCCTGGCTAAAATCTTAGAAAAATGCATCCATACCCAGGTGCTGAAATATCTCCTAGACAACAACATCATGTCACTTACTCAACATGGCTTCAGACCTGCCCATAGTACCACTACAGCCCTCCTCTGCTTCACAGACACAGTAAACCACCTCAAAAACGAAGGCCTGCAGGTGTCAAACTCTTTTTTTGGATATGTCCAAAGCATTTGACAGTCTTGCATCAAATCCTTCTAAACAAACTAAATGAGTATCACCTATCAAATTCCACTCTTACCTGGTTCCAAAGCTACTTAACTGACAGGTACCAAGCTGTGAAATGGGAAAATTCTCTTTCCTCAGCTGCCCATAACTATAGGAGCCCCACAGGGTTCTGTCTTAGGACCACTACTATTCACAATCTTCACAAATGACCTCCATACCTCCACACAGCACACATCTATCATTGAGTATGTAGATGATACTACCTTAATCTGTGCTGCACAAAACATTACCACCCTTCGGCAAAAAAACTCAATTAGCATTCTCTGACACTGAAAACTAGCTTACCAAAGCCCAACTTATCCTCAATCCAAAGATAACTCAGCTTACAATTATAACCAGTTCCAACAAAAACACTGATAACAGTCAATTCACTATCTACTCCACAAATGCTACTCAAATCGTTCCAGTGGCACAGGTTAAGCTACTGGGAATAACCATAGACTCCCACCTAAATATTTGATAGTCATCTCAATTTAACTATTAAAAAAGTACATGCCAAACTGGGATTGCATGCTCCCAACTTCTGTCCACCTTACTCTATGCATCTCCCATTCTGACTAATCTCAACAAAACTGAACTAAGCAAAATGGAAGCCTGCTATAACAGAATTGCCCGCTTCGCTGCAAATTGCTCATATAGACCTCATCAATGTACTGCTTTGAGACAGCTCCACTGGCTTGAACTGCCCAGCTCCTAACCTACAATCAGTTCTGCCTCTGTCATTCTATTACCTCCCCAATAAATGTCCTACCCTCAAAAACCTAGTACATCACTCAGCCAAAAGGCATTTTAGATAATCAAGCAAACTACTACTAGAAGTCGCAAACAGCTACAATAGCTTTAGAGACACACTATATAGTAGTTCAGTGGCTAAGAAATGGAACTCTCTCCTTACTAGCATACAAAACGCATCGTCCAAAGCCTCCTTTAAAAGCCTCATTAGGCAACATCTCAAGCAAAGTTGGCAGTGCCATGACTACTCCCCAGGCTAATGAAGGCGGATAAGGTACACATACAAAACCTAGAGTACTTGATAATGGTCTCGTGATGAGTTTGAATACAAAAATGGGTTAGCATACCCATTCCCAAAAGCTTATTTAGGGCCTGATTCCAATGTTAATAGGAGTTCTCCTCAAGAAGTAAGGGACAATAGTAATTTTACTGGAGAAGGGAATGAGTATGATACTGAGTTTCCCCCGTTACGTAGGTCCGAAAGGATTTTTAATAGGAATCAAGGTAGGCAAGACAATGCTTTTTTAGGTCCACGGGGGGAAGGGGTAGTAAGGCCAAGGTACAGAAATGCCTCTTACCGGAGGAAGAACAGTTACCAATAGTTGGTGTTAATAGTGATGAATGCATAAAGGTTGTTGATGAAGTGGTTTCCATCTATAAAGGCTTCAAGATTTTTAATTATGCAGATTATCCTATTAGTAAGGACCTTTTCATCTTGTTAATGAAGGGGTTGAAATTTGTTCCCTCTAAAAGGGTTGAAATTAGTAAAATTTTAACTGAATTTAGATTATTTGTTAGGAAATTAAATTTTAAATGTCTGTTCAAGAAAAAAATGAAAGAGTTTAATAATATTAATTCCATCATATATAAAAAAAGTTGTTGGAACCCACCTCTTTTACCTATTTTACACACTTTTGAAAAAGTAACGGAACATGAGATTTTTAAAACAGTTCACGAACATATTCACAGGAAACAAAATTTAACAGTGAAAGAAAGGAAATTATTGTATGAATTGAGAGATAATATGGATGTGAGATTTATGAAGCCGGATAAGGGTGGAGGTATGACCATTGTTAACAATGTGGATTACAAAAATAAGATTACTAGCATTCTCACGGATGCTAATAAATATGAAATAATTTCAAGGAATGAAATACATATTTGTTATAGGAAAATTAAATATTTTTTGGAAGATTCCTTGTTACAGGGTGTTATTAATGAGGAGGTTTTTAACTTCCTGCATATAGAACACCCCACTATTCCTATATGCTTTGGCATACCTAAAACCCATAAGGATCTGCAAGACCCTCCGTACAGGCTTATTATATCTGTGAAGAACAGTATTACATATTCGTTAGGGGTCTTCATTGACCGGATTGTAAGACAAGCCCTTACCCCTGTAGAACACATCTTGAAAGACTCCTGGGACTTTCTCAGACAAGTCAAGAATTAATTTTTTGATAAGGATTGTTACTTTTCCACTATTGATGTTGTGGATCTGTTCACTTCTATCCCTCATGAAACAGGCCTACAGTTCTTCAATGATGTTTTAGTTAGCCGTTCCAATTAAAGTGAAAAGATGATTAATTTTATAACTGAATTGATGGAACTAATTTTAAAAAATAATTTCTTTACTTTTGAGGGGGAATTTTACAAACAGATCCAGGGGGTTGCTATGGGTAATAGCTGCGCTCCCATTTTTGCCAATTTGGTTTTGTATGGATGGGAGAAGGAATTTATTTTTCCTTCCTTGTTTAACCATGAATGGCAGTTGTATTTTAGATTTTTGGATGACTTGTTCATCTTGTGGAAAGATGACAAGCAGTTTGATGGTTTTTAAATTATATTAATTTATGTGATTATTTTAAATTTACGGGCAATGGTAATAAGGAGGGTATTCACTTTCTCGATGTAGATATTTCCAAGGATTATAGAAATAATTGTTTTATGTCTAGTGTTTTTAGAAAGCCCACCTTCTCCAATGATTACTTAGAATTTTCTAGTAATCATCCCCCTCATACTAAGAGAAATATTGTTAAGGGTCAGATGGTGAGGGTGGTGAGAATGTGCTCTGAGGTAGGCTTGGTGGAAAAGGAAATACAAACTGTTATGAATATGTTTTTAAACCGTGGCTATCCCCTGGATTTTGTTAAGAAGATTAAAGATGAGGGTTTGGCCTTATGGAATGTTAGGTACATTCCTTTATTAGGTATAGGTTTGGATTCTGCTGCCAATACTTCTAGTGCAAACAAAGATTTTTCACAGGCTATGGTTATTACCTACGGTGAAACTGCCAATGAAGTAAAGAGAATTATTTCGAATAATTGGTCTATGTTAAAATGTAACAATGAGCTTTTCAAGTTCATTGGACAAGAGCCCATTTTTACCTATAGAGTAGATAATAATTTGAAGTATATTTTAGATTATAAACATGAGTCAAAACTAATTAATAATAACAAAAAATAGGCACCCACAAGTGTGGCTGCTGTGAGTTTTGCTCTTTTATTAATGAAGATCTTAATTTTAAGTTAGGTCCTTTTGGCATTCAGGTGAAATGTGTATATGGTTCTTGCATTTCCACTGGTTTAGTCTATTTAGCCACTTGCAAAGCTTGCTCATGTTATTATGTGGGCAAAACAGAAAGGAGGTTAAAATGCAGGATTTACGAGCATTGTTATTGCATTAACAAAAAAGATGTAAAAAATGCCCTTAGCAAACACATTATTGATCATCCCAGTCACAGTTTTGTTTTTGGGATCCTGGAAATTGTGATGGTGGACCATAGAGGGGGTGACTGGAAAAATAAATTGCTCAGGGCAGAGACTAAATGGCAATTCAGATTAAATGCAGCGGTACATCCTGGGTTAAATGAGGCTATAAGTATTAAACCTGAACTCAGGTATAGAGCCTGTGATCTTTGAGTTCTTTATTATATATATATATATATATATATATATATATATATATATATATATATATATATTTTCTTCAGGGTTTATCTGTATAACTCATTATGCAGGTTATTATGCATGTTGTCACATATGTTTTATTATACCTTCAATGTTTTCTATAGGATTTTGTTAGCATTTTACGTAATATCATGTCTTATTATTCATTATTCATGAGTTTAATGTCACATGGTTAGGGTCATGACTATAAATGTAAGTGTTTATGAGTGTTTTAATAGATCTGTTGAAGTCTGTATGACGAAAGCGCTTATCTCGTTGTTGTTGGTGCAATAAATTTTCTCTTGGTGGACTAGTTATTGGCGTTTTGCAGCTTTTTCTGAGTATAATTGTTTTCACTCTTACTCAACAGTGGCTAATGTACAATGTATGTACTGTACACCTGTGTTCTATGTATGTATTCTACCTATTTTCCAAATTTCAGCTGTACACCAAAAATCTATTAATTATCTTTATTTTTAAATTAATATTTTCTTGTTTATTCTCTCCACTGTAACTGTTGATGTGCAGCATACCACTGTAAAATCATGTCTATCGTAATTTGTGTTTATACTGATCATGTCTAAATATCTAAATGTATCTGTAATTTTTCTATGTGGAGCTTTTCTCCCTAGGCCTCTGTTGAAAAAGGGCCTTTTCGGCTCAGACACCCCCGGTTAACAAATGTAAAATAAAATACTATGTGGTTTTTAGTGCTGCATTGCAAATACAGTATGATGATTTATTCAGCAGCATGCTGAGAAAAAACATTGAACCTGATAGCAGGTACAGCCCTCATGACAAACTACCAGTTTATAACTAGAAATTTAGCAAATAAAAATACATATGGGAAACTGACCAAGGTTTCAGGTAGTGATGCAAAAGTGTAGGGATGACATTTTTAGATGACAGAGTAATAAATGTGTGTAAATACATCTGGAAAAAGGGATGCATGTGACATTTAGAATAGATAAAGGATGAGCAAGTGCAATCCACAATCTTCTATGGTACTGATAAACTAGTCCATTTACTTTCCCATTTATTTTCCTTCTGTGACTAAAATCCAAAGACGAAAAATATCTTTCTCTCTTGATAGGCAATACCAGCTTAGATTTTACCTCAAAACAGTGCACGAGTTCAGGGAGACAGGTGTTTATCTCATTCATTAATAAGGAGAAGATGGCTGGGGTTAGCAAATTCAAAAGGATTGCTAGTTGCACTGTTTTTTATGCCAGGTAGCTAGCTGAATGACCACTGGAAGATTATGCCAAGGCCTACTGCACCTTTTGTTGCTGCTTCCACTGCTTCTTTGAAGGATTGTGTCCTATGCAGACATTTTTGCTGTGGTTTTTTGACATGGGTTTATATCTTTAGCAAGTGGGTTATCATGAACAAAAAGTAAACAAGGAAAAGGGGAACAGGCAGGTGATTATAGAGATCAACTACTTTATGGATCCGAAAGTACTTCTTTATAAAGACAACTGTAGACCCATGGAGTGGACTACTGGAAAGAGTCATGGTGGTGGTGAAGGAATCCATGGAGGGATTCAAAAGGATACGTGACAGGTGGTGAATGGGTGAGGGGATAGAAGGGAGGAAGAATGCTTAATGTGCTTAAAAAGCAGACTAGATAGGCTTACTGTCTCCTGGTGTCAAACAAATATAATATAACTTAACATTTATAGACAGTTTAGAGACAGTTTCCAGGTGGAAATGGGGGCTAGTCCAAAGGGACACCAGCCCATGTGAAAAAACAAGCAGCAGTCTGTCCTAAGCAATTGTAATGGTTACCAGGAAAAATATCTTACAATACATGAATTTCAGACCTGTAGAAAAGGATGGCTTGAAAATGGGGATGACTGTTTCTGTTAATCATGATGTTTATGTCCCAAAGTGAAGAACAGTTCTTTAAAAGTCACCATCTTATCAGTAGGTTAGACCATCTAAGCTACTGGGGTGGATCTGAAGGCCTCCTGAAGCACCTCTTCCTTAGAGGAGGTGGGTCAGTGGTTAGGATCCCCTTTATCTGTGGCGGGGACAGGGGAAAAATCAGTATCCAGGATAGGGGACTTGAAAGGACAGTCTAGGTGTTTCTTCCAATACATCCTCTTCCTGGGCACGCTTGGAGGGGAGTTACCAAGTGTTCAAAAAAAGGACTCCTCCCCAGAGGGGAGTCTCAAGAAGCATCCCAATCAAAGCTCCTACTGAGAGTAAAACTAATGGTTAAAAGAACTATGTTAGTTGGGTTGCAGAGGTGTAGCTATCATGTAGGTGCCTGTTCCATTGCTGGAAACCTTGAGGCTTTCCTCTGAACAATCTCTCCCATCTTAACAGATTGCACCAAAAATGCCAGTCCTGAGGCATTATGGCATTGGCAGGGCCAACATCAATGAGTGGGGGTTCTACACCCAAGTGTTGAACACTGTCAGTACCAAGGACACATTTGTGGGAGCTGGTGTTGATCTTGACACTGAAGCATTGGCTCTGATAATACTGGGCCAAGTAACACTCAGTAACAACAAACTTCCAATTAATATCACCAGTGCTGAAGGCTTCGATGCAGCAGCAAAAATCATAGTCGGTGCCAAAGGAAATGGCACAGGCTCCATAGTTAGTCACAATACTCCTAGGGACAAAATAGAGCTTGAGGAAGGAAATTTAGAAGCGAAGGGCAAGGGTTTGTTTCTGACCAACCTGGAAACAGAGGGGGACTGAGATAAAAATGTCATTATCATATTCTCCCAATCCAGAGTGGCTGAAGGGCTATGCAGTGATCTGAAGGATCTAAATGATAGTGCCAAAGTCGACTGAATGAAATCTAGACAGCTCTTGCCCTGAGAAGATACCTAGTCTTCTCCTCAGAGTAGAGTCAAGTGAACCAGAATGATCGGGCACAACAAAGCTAGATGGAAGAGTTGTCAGTAGTACTGATGAAGCTCTGGAAGGCCCAGGTTCTGCAATGGATGGATACCTCTACTCTGGAAACTTCAGCAGTTAGAGACAAATCAGGTTCCTTGTGTTCCTCTGGTAAGTTATCATCCTAGGAAAAGTTACCTTTCAATAGTCACTTCAAAATTCATCTTGATCCTATGTTCTAACACTGACTACATTTTTTACAAAACAGTACAGTCAGCATTAAAATGTTCTAACCCCAGGCAGACTACACAGGTTGTGAGGGTCCACAAGTGGAATTTTGTAATCACATTTGTAAAGTGCATTATTTACCCATTCTATAACAATAACTGCAACTACACTAACAAGAATGTCCCTATAAGCTAGTGACTCTCTAAGTACTGCAATAACACTATAACAAGCAAATAAGAAAACAACCATGAAAGAAGCCCAGCACTCTACAGCTAGTATAACTTTTGCTTATGAAAAATTGTTACAGAAGCAAGGCAAGAAAAAAACAAGACAGAACATAAAGGAAGAGCCTAAGTGAGAGTGAGAAGTGACAGAGATGACAAAAAAAAATTTTTGTTTGAAACAGTTAAATGACTGACAGAAAGCTGTCAGGAACTGTATACAGAACACGATTCTGAGGAAAGAGTTAATGTAGCTATCACATTGCTGCCAGAAATTATTTTTAAAACTGAAGCTATTCAAGGTGCAGAATATCCAGGTATTGCTTGCAGAAGTGGCAGCAAGATATGGGAAGAAGTGTATTCTGGGAAGAGGAGAGGAGCTTAAGCTTGCAGGAAGTTGTAAAACTTGCTGAGAAAATGAGCCTGCACTGACCAGTACACTGATTATAGTGTATGAAGTGAATCAACACATATTCCTCAAGTTCAGATTGCAAGTTAGTGCCCTCTTAAGTTCCTCTTGCGATTGGGCTCCGATTAGGCAGTCATTCAGATAAGGGTATATGTGAGTGGCTCTAGTATGGCAATGGGCTACTACTAGGACCAGACATTTTTTGAAAACTCTTGCTATAGTAGCTAACCCAAACAGTAAGGAGGTAAACATATGGAATATTTCACAATACAAACATTAGATCAAAAAGGAGGACAGTAGATCAGAAAATTAGTAAAGTAGAAGTAAAAAAATAGATACTGAAGTTATGGAATACCTGTGAAGTGAAAGATTTAGTGTAGAAGGTTGAATGCAAGTTATATCACAGCATGATGCAACAACGAGTCCTCCAAGTAAGGAAACACATGAGCAGCAGGAGACATCTGAAGAAGAAATATGGAAATGCGAAAGAAAAAGAGATTTAATATGGTAAAATATTTATGTAAAGGAGAAAGCAAAACTAGTTAACACAAAAACAGCAGCACCAATGGTATTTCAGGAGAAATACAGGCAAAGACATCAGGATATGAAAAAGTTTACAGTATAAAATATTAAAATAATGAGGAAAAGTAGAAAAGAGGATTAATAATGGAGAAGTTAGATATAAAAACCGAGGTTATGGATTACTTGAAAAGTGAAGGATTTAGTGTAGAAAATATAACTCTGACAACATCACAGCAGGATAGGGCAATGGATTCCCAAACTAAGGAGAAACCAGTGGAGTGGGAAACAACTGATCAGTTGCCATATGAAGATACTTTGGAGCCTTCCATGGGAAACCAGTATAAAAGTTCAGTTGGAGTTGTACAGCAACAGAAAGAACAGGAAACTGTGGCAACTCTGATGCAGTCAATGCTGTCGAGTGATAGGCCAGTGAGATCCCATATGAAAGATCAATGGATGACACATGATGAAACTGAAGAGAATATGGCACGGGAATATAGTCTGGAAATTTCTATAGAATGCCTGCAGGAAATGAACAAAGAATGTACTCTCAGTTTAGAAGGAAATAATCTAAGAGAAGAGTTGCTTTATTTAATAGAGATGGATAGACATATTAAGATCAATGAAAGAAAGAGACTACAAAAATTCAATAAAACACAAAGTTAACAGTTTGATAAAACAAATGAATACAGTAACTAGGACTATTCATAGAGATTCATACAGCATAACAGAAGTAAACAGGATATATTACTGTGCAGTTAAAATTAATAATGGATAAAATCTTGCCACAAAAACACAGGGCAGTAAGGGAAAGGAAAGAGAGAAATCAAATTCAATCATGGAAGCATCAAATAGAGAAAACTATAAAGCAATTAAGTCAAGAAGTGTAAGTGTTAGAAGAGTACAGAAGAGGGAACAGATCAACAAAACTACCCAGAAAGATAGATGTGATAAAAGCAATGTACAGTATCAGAACAGATCAGGATCTATCATGCAGTATCGCAAATAATAAACTAAAATTGTCAGAACAGACAGAAAAACTTAGAAGATATGCAGATAAATATAAATGAAAAGTACAAAATAAGTAATTTATTGATGACCCAAAAATATGTATAGAGAGTTAGGAAACAAGGCAAAAGGAATTGAAACACCACCAAAAAAGAAGAAAAAGGTGCATTTTGGAAAAATCTCTATGGAGATCCTGTGGAAAATACAAAGATGCTAAATTGATAGAAGAATTAAAAGAAAGAATAAGAAGTTCAAATGTACAGGACACGAAATGGGATGAAGTAACGGAAAGAGAGACTGAAACAAAGTTAAGAAAAGCTCCTAACTGGAAAACCCCATGACCAGATGCAGTACCTAACTTCTGTTAAAAGTATTAACATCTTTATATGAAGATTTAGCCATGAGTAAGAATGAGAAGTTATGTACTTACCATAATGTTCCATGTTAGTTGTCTTCTTCTCGCCTTCTTTCTTGCTGGATGGGTTCAGAGCTGAACCTCGGCTCCGACTCGGCCTAATACTAAAGCTCGAGAGCTATTTTTACCGGCTCGAGGCTATGCTTTGTCCCATAATGCTAGGCGTCATACCCAGATCTCGTTTGATAGCTAACACTATGGACATATAAGTCCCACCACAACAGAGAATAATACACCTAATCATAGATACAAAAATAAAGATATATATATATATATATATATATATATATATATATATATATATATATATATATATATAAAAACCCCTCTAGAAGAGCTAGCAAAAAAAAGGGAGCAAGGGAGCTAGCTGGGGATATAACTGAGGTGGCAATAACTCTCACAAGGTACTCTAGATCTTCCCAGGCTAGGGGGAATGGGGGGTGGGACGCAAGAAAGAAGGTGAGAAGACAACTAACATGAAACGTTATGGTAAGTACATAACTTCTCAATGTTAAGTTGTCAATCTCGCCTTCATTCTTGCTGGATGGGACAGCATCCCTAGCACCTAAGTCCTGGGTGGCAAAAGGGAACAAACTCTTGAGTACAGTGGAACCAAAATCAGCCCGACTTCTGGAGGCCATATCGAGCTTGTAATGAGAAATGAAGGTATGAGGAGAGGCCCAAGAGGAGAGGCCCAAGTGGCCGCTGCGCAAATGGAATCCATCGGCAATCTTGCCTGAAAGGCTATTGAAGAAGCTAAAGCTCTGGTTGAGTGGGCTCTAGGCTTAGTAGGAAGTTCCCTGTTCCTCAGCTGGTAGACCAACATGATAAGACAGGACAACCACCTGGACAAGGTTACCTTAGAGACTGGTTGGCCTTGCTTCCCTTCCGCATAAGACGGGAAGAGCTGGTTTGATTTTCTCATCTGCTTAGTTCTATCCAGGTAGAAGCGTAATTGATGGTGAATGTCCAAACAATGTAACTTTCGTTCAGCTCTATTGGTATAATTTGGGAAGAAGACTGGAAGATCTATGGTCTGATTCAGATTTTTCTCAGATTATTTTGGGTAAAAAAGATGGATTAGTCCTAAGTGACACTCTGTCTTTGTGAAAAACAAGATAAGGAGGGCGAACGCAAAGGGCTTGAAGTTCCGAGACCAGTCTTGCTGAGGTGATGGCTACTAAGAAGAGTGTTTTCCACGAGAGCAACTTCAACGAACAAGAAGCCGCCGGCTCAAAGGGAGGAAGATTAAAGAAGACAGTACCAAATTTAAGTCCCACAGTGGGGGAGGGTCCTTAACCGGGGGCCTAAGTAAAAGGGTTCCTTTTAAAAAGGCTTTGCAAAGTTTATGGGACATGATGCTGGTCTCTGACAAGCCAAAGTGGAAATTTGCAATAGCTGCCAGTTGAACTCTGATGGTAGCTGAGGAGGAGCCCAATCGAAAGAGTCCTGCTAGAAACTCTATAATTGTCTGGACAGGAGCCGTAAAGGGGTCCACGTGTTTTTCCCCTGCCCAGACAGAGAAACGCTTCCATTTGCTAGCATAAGTCTTTCTGGTAGTAGACTTGTGAGAAGCGAGGATGATATTGCGAACTGGTTGAGAGATAAGGGGAAGCCTGGCTAGGGTTGGAAGTGGAGCAACCAAGCTGTGAGGTTGAGAGATCGAAGGGACTGATGCAGCCCAGCCGATTGATGGGTCAGAAGATCTGGCACTGGGTCCAGATGCCAGGGCTGCTCCAGTAGATGGCGTTGCAGGAACGGAAACCAAATTTGTCGAGGCCAGAAAGGGGCAATGAGGATCATCCTGGCTCTCAAGGCAGTCACTTTCTGGACTAATTGAGTAATCAAGGGAAAAAGGGGGAATGCATACAGAAGACCCCGGGGCCAATCATGAACTAGAGCATCTCTGGGGGGTAGACCTGGGAGAGGGAAGAGGGAAGAGGGTGAAGAAGTCTGGGCGCTTGCTGTTTAGAGGTGTTGCAAAAAGGTCGCAGCAAGGCTGACCCCACCTTCTGAAAATTCTTTCCACTACTATCTGGTTGAGAGACCACTCGTGAGGCATGAGAATGGCTCTGCTCAGTCTGTTTGCTATGACGTTGGACTTCCCGGGGAATATGCGTTGCTACCAGAAACCGTTGAGAAGAGATCGCCCATTGCCAAAGTCCGAGTGCTTCTCGACATAGGGGGTAGGATCTGGTTCCGCCCTGCTTGTTGATGTACCACACTACAGACATATTGTCTGTTTGAATTGCAATAGTCCCGGTGGGTAGAGAGTCCTGAAGAGCCTGCAACGCTAAAAGTACCACTCTCATTTCCAAGACATTTATGTGCAAGTGGCAATCGAAGGGTTGCCATGTGCCCTGGACTGTCCTGCCCCAAAAATGCCCCCCCCCATCCGATCAGGGAGGCATCCGTTGTCACAGTGGCAACAGGAGGCGAAGAACCATAGGTCTGCCCTGGAGTACCTGAGGGGAGACCGTCCACCAAGAAAGGTGTCTTTTGCATGACTGAGTGATTGGATTGGTATGTGACATGGAGAGCTGCTGAAAGGACCACTAGGAAAATAGCATCCACTGCAGGATCCGCATATGAAAATGCGCTAGGGGGAGTAAAGTGATTGCTGCTGCCATGAGACCAAGTGTTTTTAGTACAAATCTGGCTTGGACCCTGCTCTCCTGTAATAGGATCTGAACATGGTTGCGAATGTCTGAAACTCTTTGTGCGGGTAGTTTTGCTGAGAGCTCCACTGTGTTTAAAACGATGCCTATGAAGGTAATAGACTGACAAGGCGACAATGCAGACTTTTCAAAATTTATAGAGATACCTAGCACGTTGCACGTTTGTACAGCGTAATCTCTGGATTGGAGTAGTTGGTGCCTGGTGGTGGCAGTAAGGAGCCAGTCTAAATATGGAAACACCTGGAATTCCTTGTCGTCTCAGGTGAGCCGCAACCACTGCCATGCATTTGGTAAACACCCTGGGGGCTGTGGTGAGGCCAAAGGGCAGGGCTCTGAATTGGTAGTGACTGGCTCCCAGGCGGAAGCGGAGAAACCTTCTGGAGCGCCTGTTCATCTTGATATGGTAGTACGCATCCTGAAGGTCTATAGAGCACATCCAATTGTCCTGACCCAGAAAGGGTAGAATGGACTGTAGCGTGATGATCCGGAACTTCATTCTTTGAACCGACTTGTTCAGCCTGCTGAGATCCAAAATAGGTCTCCAGTCCCCTGTCTTTTTTGGTACCAAAAAGAACTTGGAGTAGATTCCGGATCCTTGTTGGTCTGCTGGGACTGGCTGGATGGCCCTTTTTCTTAGCAGCTTTAAAATTTCTAGTGCTGCTTGATCTCTCAGACCGGGTGGAACGTCCGGAAGGGGCCCTTTTGGCTGATATGGGGTGTAAATAAAGGGAATTCTGTAGCCCTCGGATATGATCGACCGTACCCATTTGTCTTGCGTGAGGGGAATGCCAGGCTTCTGGGTACAGTGATAGTCTTCCCCCGACTGCCTCCAAAGGTTGACAGTCGGGCAGCTCCTCAGTGGTGCTGGAAGGGTTTGTCAGAGAAAGATTCTCTGCTACTCTGATTTTGCGGACCCCCCCCTGCCCCTAGGGCGACGCCTGTTATTGTTCTCTCCTCTGCCTCTGGAGGGAAGCTCGCCATGTGCGTCAGGCAGTACTCTCTGGGGTTTCCGGAACCACATTTTTCCACCCTTTTGACCCTTAGGGTATGGTCTAGGAGTGGAAAAACGGACTTCCATGACAGAGAGAGTCTTGCCTTCCTGCTCGCACGTGGTCAATGTATCCTTCACTTGAGGTCCAAACAAGCCAGAACCGTCAAAGGGGATGTTAGTGAAGGACGCCTTGAAGGGGTCGGCAAAGTTACAAAGCCACATCCAGGCGTGTCTCCTTAGAGCAACGCCCGTGCCTGCAGCCCTATTCGCTCCATCGGTGGCATAGGAAATGAGCCGCATGGAGGAGTTTAATAGAGTTCAGGGTCCCCAGCTGGGAGTTGATCTTTTCCTGAGACCCCGCAGCTGATGGGTCCTGTAAGGTATCACCTAGTTCTTTGAGAAGGTCTCTCTGAAGACAGGTGAAATGGCACAAATAATTCAGCGAACGCATGGCAAAGGTCGCTGAAGAAAACATCCACTTGCCGTACCTATCCATAGTCCTAGATTCCTTATTAGGAGGATGGACAGGAACTGAAGGGTCAGCCAACTCCTCCTTAGTGGCCACTGCCACCACCATGGCATCAACGGGGACTGCTTGTCCAAAGGGGCTGTAATAAATTTTGTGGGCCTCCGAGGAGTTGGTTCCATAGTATCCGGAGCCGTCCATGCCTTCCGAGCCACCACCTCCATAAGTGGGTCGAAAGGCGGAGACACCCAGGAGGGGGAAGGGCGAGAACCGAACGCATCCAGGTACACCGACTCGTCCTCGGAAGGGTTGAGGGCAGACCAGTTCCCCCTCTGTTTAAGGATCTCTAGGATGTCAGAAAATTAGACATCCTCGGAGGGGGACCTTGGGGACACTTCCGAATCATCCAGGTCGGTGTCAGATGTCACTGACTCCGAGGAGTCCACATGCTTCCTCTTGCATGTCCTCTTCCGAGGGGGCACCCCCGCAGGATCAGTGGAGGCCTCAGAAGAGGAGGATATGCCCAATGGGGTGACCTGGAGCGTTGGTTCTCCACGCTTGGGTTCGGGAGGGTAGGCAGAGTCCGAAGCAGGCACCATGGAAGGAGGGGCCGATGGGGCCGACTGTGGCGCCGGTATAGGAGCCAGCACGCTCCTCATGACCTCAAAGGCTCCCCTATCAGGCAGAGAAGAGGGACCCAGCTCCGAAGAGATGAGAGCTCCTCCCGGCACCAAGAGGGACGGCTCCGAGGCCGATGTCAGGGCCGAACTCACCTGCACCAAAGCTCCGAGAGGGAGAACGGGGTCGGACAAGGGTCTGATGCCACTCGCCCCCTCGGAACCGTCGAGGGAGTCCCGGCACCCGGATCCCTCCAATGACGGAGCCAATGAAGGGATCGGAGCTGACGAAGGAACCGATAAGGGTGGAATCGATTCCGACGCCTCCACGGTACCAACCCCGATGGCTTCCAGCTCCGAGCTCGAAGGAATAGGCGGAGGAACTGGAGCAGGCGTTGGGGAAGCCGCTGTCTGTTGAGATGGGCTATGCAATAACTGGGCGAGCGCCTGTGACTTCAAAAGCCTACTGACTACCCTCTCAAGGTCGTGGTCCGAAAGCCTGGAAGATCTAGAGGAGTGAGACCTATGGCTCCGCTCTGTCAGCAAAGGGGACTTCGGAGCCGACGTGACAGACTCCAATGAAGGAGATCAGGAATGCTTTCGGCTTGGAGATGGCTCCGACACCAATGTTGGAGCCGACTGAGGCCTCGATGTATCGGTTCCAGCCGGAACAGACGAGGCAGAAGGTCCGCTCGGCGCCAGCTCCGGACATGGAGCCGACGATTTGGCGGGCTTAGGTTTTCCTGAAAGAGGCTTGGTAGGAGAACCTTCGGGCTTTAATAAGCCCCTTAGGATGAGCTTATTTCTGTGTTCCTGCAGGACTCTTGGGCTAAAAGCATGACAGATGGAACAAGAGTCCTGCAGGTGCAGAGGGCCCAAACAATACACACAAGAAGTGTGACCATCTGTCAGAGACATCTTCTGACAGCACGAGTCACTTCTTGAATCCCGATATCTTGGTATCCTTAGACATGATACCACAGGAACGGGACAAAAAAGTCTAGACAAGTATACCAGACGCAACAAACACACACACACAACACTTGAAAAGACACTAAGAAAAATTAAGTTTACTACAGTAAAACCAAACAAAATTCCACACACACACACACACACACACACACACACTCCGAATGGAACCTGTACAAAACTACTATAAAGGGGGGGGGGTAAAGGCCTAACCACCTTAAGGGTGGAGAAGAGTAAGGAAAACTATTAATAAAGGGCGGGAAGACTAGTCGAGAGACTACTAAAACTACTAGAAAAGATCTCAGGGAAAAATATCTATCAAAAACTAACTATAAATATAAAAAATCTTAAATACGACCTGGAGCCGGTGAAAACGCAACCTCGTAGCTGAAGCAGCAAATGAGATCTGGGTATATGACGCCTAGCATTATGGGACATAGCATAACCTCGAGCTGGTAAAAATAGCTCTAGAGCTTTAGTATTAGGCTGAGTCGGAGCTGAG
The DNA here is from genome assembly GCF_019279795.1 of Protopterus annectens. Taxonomy (NCBI): domain Eukaryota; kingdom Metazoa; phylum Chordata; order Ceratodontiformes; family Protopteridae; genus Protopterus; species Protopterus annectens. The sequence continues at coordinate 1,854,340,191 of NC_056726.1, read as the reverse complement.
GTTCGGCTCCGAACCCATTCAGCAAGAATGAAGGCGAGATTGACAACTTAACATCTATTTATATGTGCACCCTGTCCAGACAACAACTTGGTTAACAGCAAAAACAATACCCGTACTTACAAGCAAGCCTGCAAGCAATGCTAAAAACTACAGACTGATAAACTTGCCTTCCGACAACGTATATAAAATAAACACTGGAACTGATGCAAAACTCAATTATTCCAAAAGAACAAAAGGATAACAAAAGAAAGCCATATGGAACAAAGGATCATTTGTTGTTGAAGGCATAATGGAGAACTGTGGAAAGGGGAAGAATCTAAGAATGGCATAGATACTACAAAAAACCATTTGACAGTATTTCACATTCATGGATAAGAGTGCTTAAAAATCTGTAAGATACATCCTACACTGATCAATTACATTACAATGACCATGAAACAGTGGTACACCACTTTGCAGTTAAGCCATGACAAAGGGCAAATTACTATTCCAGGGATAAAAATTCAGAAGGGAATATTCCAGGGTGACTACTTGTCACCGCTGCTGTTTTGTCTTGCCCTTAACTCATTAAGCTGTCTACTTAACAGATTATGCCATTGCTACAACTTGGCTCAAAGAAAACAAAGTGTACAGACTTCTCATCTTTTTGTGAAAGATTTAAAACTGTATAGTTTATCAGATGAGGAACTGAAACAACAACTACAAGTGGTTAAAATTTTTCAGATGATATAAGAATGTCATTTGACATTGATAAATATGCAAAAGCAACCTTTAAAGCAGGTAATCTGCAACACCAAGAAAATATCAGTTTGGGACAGGAATGTAATCTAAAAGAACTTGAGCAAGAGGGAGTGTATACATATTTGGAAACTGATGAAAAATCAACAATAAAACATGAACACATGCAAATAAAATTTATTAAGAAATATTTTAGAAGACTAAAATTAATACTGAAAACAGCGTTGACATCTAGGAACAAGTCCACGCTATAAACCAATTTGCTCTCCCTGTCGTAATTTAGAGTTTTGGAGTGAATGACTGGCCCCAAAAGGTGTTGGATCAGTTGGAGAGGAAAACAAGAAGGGTACTTCATGATTACCAAATGATTTATAAAAATCAGTGTATAACAAAAAGTACAGTTGTGTACACTTAGCATAAATGTAGATGTTCGAGTGTATTCACTGTTGCAGTCATTACATTTGGATAATCTGCTGGTAGGTTGCCCTCAGTCGGCCTGATTAAAAAAGTCTTGGGTCCTGCGTCGGTTGTTGTCCCTTCTTCCATGACGTCAGGTCGTCAGGGGTATAAAACATGCAGCAGATGCCATTACATCAGTTTTTCTTGCCCCAGATGTCAGGTGCCCCACAAATGGGGAGCAAAATATATAAGTAATTAAAAACACAAAAATATACCTCCAAACAAAAGCAAATACACCAAAAAGGCTTTTAAGCACAGTAAAAGAAAGTAGAGGTATAGTAAGAGAAAAACAGGGGGCTGGAGGGAGGGTAACCAGGATTGCAACAGTGAATATACTCGAATATCTACATTTATGGTAAGTGTACACAACCGTACTATGTTCTTCGTGTTTCACTGTTGCAGTCATTACATTTGGATAGATTCCCAAAGCTATGGGCAGGAGGATGGATTTATACAGCATTAGGACCAGCTATAAGGCCCTGCACAACAGCAGTGGCAAAGCCAGCTCTGGATTTAGAGAAAATTGGTAAGTGATAATGCTTAGTGAAAGTATGAACTGAACTCCAGGTAGCAGCTTCTAGAATATCCCTGGTAGGAACACCTCTGACGAAGGCTGTAGAAGTAGATGCAGCTCTGGTGGAATGAGATCTGATCCCCTAGGGGATAGGTTTTCCATGGTACTTATAGCAGAAATGAATAGAATGGGTCATCCATTTAGAAATGGTTTGTTCTGAAATAGCTTTCCCCTCTGCCCCCTGCAGCAAATGCTACCAGCAGTTGTTCAGATTATCTTCGAGATTTAGTCCTGTCCAAGTAGAATCTAAGTTGTCTGTGTACATCCAATGAATGCAGAATCTGCTCCCCCTTATTCTGTGGATTGGGAAAGAAAGTTGGCAAATGAATGGACTGATTAAGAGCCACACTGGATACCACCTTTGGCATAAAGGATGGATTAGTCCTGAGTGACACCCTGTCCGCATGAAAGATGATGAAAGGCTCCACTACCATAAGGGCCTGTAATTCAGATATCCTTCTAGCTGAAGTAATTGCTAAAAAGAAGGCTGTTGTCCAGGAAAGAAATTAAGTCTGTAGTAGCAGCAGCTGGCTCGAAAGGAGTTAGAGTGAGTTTTTCCGATACAAAGTTAAGGTCCCAGGCAGGGGTTGCTGCTCTCCTGGGTGGTCTCAACTTTTTGGCCCCTCTGAGATACTGCTTTAGCAGAGGATGAGTGAAGAGGAGTGGTTTTGTATTGTAATGAGCTGAAATTGATGAGGCATGGATTTTTATGGAGGAAAAAGACAGGCCCTTGTGAAGCATCTCAGTTAAGCATTGCAAAATCTGAGGTAAATTGGGCGCTGCTGTGCTCATCCCTCGAGATTGATTCCAGGCACAGAATCTTTTCCATTTGTCAGCATAAGATTTTCTAGTACTGGGTCTTCTCACCTCCAAAATGACATCCATCACAGGTTTGCTGAGGAATGCTAAGGATTAATTTAAATGATTAGCCAAGCTGCAAGATTCAACGTTTAGAGCTGAGGGTGCAGAATTTGGTTCTCCTACTGAGACAGTAAGGAAGGTGTCTGAGGCAGGGGCCATGGAGAAATTTGTGACACACTGCGCAGGAGTGGGTACCAGTGTTGGCAAGGCCAGTCTGGAGCAATCAAAATCATTTTTGGTTTGTCCTGTTTGACTTTTAGTAGAACTTTGGAAAGCAGAGGCAGAGGGGGAAAGGCATAGACTGATTGGTTTTTCCAGCTGAAGGACAGAGCATCCACTTTCCAGGCTATTTTGTGAGGAGTTCTTGTGCAAAATTTGTCCAACTGATAGTTCTGGGGTGAGGCAAAAAGATCTATGTCTGGGCTCTCCCATTTGCATGTCAACATGTTGAAAATCCATGGTTTCAGTTCCCATTCGTATGGGTCCATGAGATTTCTGCTTAGTTCGTTTGCCAAAATATTCAGCTTTCCTGGCAGGAATTGAGCTTGTAGTTGTACTTGGTAGCTCAAGGCCATGTTCCACAATGCCATGGCTAGTCTGCAGAGGGGGTAGGAATGTGTACCCCCCTGCTTGTTTATGTACCACATAACCGCGATATTGTCAGTCTTTACCATTAGTTGTCCTGGATGAAGGTAGTCCTTGAAGGCTGTTAGTGCATTCAGTACAGCTAGTATTTCTTTTTGATTGATATGAAGGTGCATTTGAATTGGGCTCCATTTGCCCTGAATGCACTTCCCTGCCAGATGAGCCCTCCCCCCCCCCCCCCATGCATAGTATGATGAGTCTGTAGTTAGGGTTTGGGTGGCAGGGGGTGGTGTGAATGGCAGTCCCTTGTTTTGGTGGCAGGCCTCTGTGACAATGTTGACTCCATAAACTTTTTAAGTACCACTGAAGATTCCTCATATGCAGTCTTGCATATGGAATTAGAAGAATGCAGGGGTTCAGGCCATGAACCCCAAGGCTTGCAGTATTTGTCTTGCAGATAGCAGGGTTTTTGTGGCCACCTGTTTGAAGTAAGTCACCAAATGAATTTGCTTTCTGGTGTAAGGAAAGCCATCTGGGCAGTTGTATTCAAGCTTGCACCCAGGAATGTAATTTGAGAGGGTACCAGTTGTGATTTCTTTTCGTTTATGGTGTACCCTAGACAAGTTAGAATTCATTTTACAAACGCCAGATGTTTTTGAAGAATGGCCTGGTTTTCTGCCTGAATTAGACAATCGTCCAGGTATGGATATATTTGAATATTTCTTTGCCTGCAAAATTCAATTACTGGAGCCAGGCACTTTGTGAATACCCTGGGCACAGTAGACAAGCCAAAGGGCAGTGCAGAGAACTGATAATGCAAGTAGCCTGCTTTGAAGCGTAGGTATCTTCTGCAAGATTCCCTGATTGGGATATGCAGGTAAGCCTCTTTTAAATCTAGAGTTGCCAACCAGGCATCTTTGCCTAGCATAGGAAGTAACTGGTGAAGAGTCAGCATCTTGAATTTTGGAATGTCCAGAAAGGTGTTTAGAGGAGACAGGTCCAGAATTGGACGCCATGATTTGTATTTTCTGGGTACCGGGAAAAGTCTGGAATAGAAACCTTGTCCCTTTTCCTCTTCTGGTACTAATTGAATAGCCCCCATGTTTAGGAGGGAAAGTACTTTTTTCTGAGCCTCTGCCCACTGATTTGGGGACAGGTCTGGCCACCTGTTTGGAGTTGGCAACGTGTGGAAATGAAATCTGTATCCCCGGGACACTATATTTAAAACCCATTTGTCCTGGGTTATAAGTTGCCAGTTTTTTGCATGAAGAGACAGTTTTCCCCCCAAAGGGGCAGCTGAGAGGTAAGTGTTTGGTAATTTTAAAGGAAAGTCATTGAGACTTTTTACCATAGGGTGGCGTCTTGTTATTTCCAGATTTGGAAGTGGAAGCACCCCATTGCTTAGCTCTGAAAATCCCTTGGGACTGAAACCTGATGCTTTTGGAGTGTCTGGGTTTGGCTTGAGTGGCTCTGGAAGGAGCTGGAAAGGACCAGTTCTTAGTAGGCCAGTGCCTACTAAATCTTGGAGGTTGTACTTGTAAGAAATCTTTCACAGTTTACATAGATTTAGCTTTATCTTCCATCTTTTTTATAACTTCTTCAGCCTTATTGCCAAACAGACAGTCCTGCTGCAAAGGCGCATCCAACATTTTTGCTTTAACATGATTAGGCAGAGACTGCTCCTTAAGCCAAGCATGCCTTCTAAGCACAGACCCATTAACAGCAGCCCTGCAAGAGGTCTCTAAAGAATCAAAACCACATTGCAAAGTATGTTTTCCAACTTGTTCAGCTGAATGCAATAAATCCTGTAAATCCTTATTTTCCTTACAGTCAGAAATCAACATCATTTTCTGTTTAAGCAGTCCCATAATACGCTGTTGATATTTTAGCATATGGAATTGACAGTTTAAAGCCTTGATTGCCAAGGTTGCAGAAGTATAAACCTTTTTACCCCATCTATCCAGTGCCCTGCAGTCTCTATCAGAAGGGGTAGGATTTTTAGCAGTAGAAGCCTTAATGCCCTTGGGCCCCTGAGAAATGGTTTCTGGGTCTGCAACAGGATTTTTGAAAAGGAATTTGTGGGACTCAGGAACCCTGTAATATCTGTCTGGTTTACTAGGGGCCGGAGGCAGGGAATCAGGGGCCATACTGGATTCCAAAAACACATCAACAATGTCTAGCACAGGAGGTATAGCCAAAGGCCTATGCTGAGGAAATCCCTAAGCCTCGTTTTGGATTCAGAAAAATCCTGACTTTCCCAGTGGAAATGCTCCCTTAAGGTATGTAAAGTTTCCCAAAAAGAAAAATCCTCAGGGGGAGAAGCAGAGGGGATGGAATCCTCTGTATCAGAGTCTTCATAAGTAGGTATGGACAAATCCAGGTCAATAGAAGAGTCAGAAGAAACAGAGTCCTGTTCACAGGATTCATAGTCAAGTTCAGCCCTAGGCCTCTTAGAAGGGGGGGTTGACTACCCCTGATTAGAGTAATTAAATCTTCAGCCATTTTGATCATTTGTTTTTTAGGCACAGGGGCCTGCACATGTGGCCTGGGCGTCAGATTTTTAGACATGGATCGAGATTTAGGTCTTAGTACTGAAGGTGGAGTCGGTTTAATATGCAAGTCTGTAGGCCTGAATACACCCTCAGAAGCCGGTGCATGCACAGCGGCTCCAGACCCATCCAAGGTAGAGATATCCGCAGTTTCGATAAGTGAAGCAACTCGCGGCATACCGGACTCTGAATGGGTCTCAGTAGAGGCCTGCAAATTAGAAGTAGTGGGTATCAGGGGGTGTGAAAGTGTCTCACTGAGTACCGGCGAACTGGTGACTGGCTTAGGAGAAGCGTCGTCGGCAGTTTTGGACCTCAATGGCCTGTCTGTGTCTTTTTCTTTGCGTTTTTTCAGTATTCTGGTAGTCGGATGGCTAACCGACATAATTTCTGGATAATTAAACAGAGAACCAAAATATTTAGAAGCAAAAATGTACCGACGATGGATAGTGCACTGATTAAATAAAGCACAAAACCGACAGCAAGGTACATCGTGGTCAGGGCCTAGGTAAGGAATACAGTACAAATAAAAATCCTTATGAGGTATTTGCTTCCCACAAGTAATACAATTATTAACTTTTACTGACATTGGTAAGGAGCAAGAAAAAGTTTCCCCAACGGGGTACTTGGCTTTTAGTTGAAGACTTCGGTTCTGAAACTCGAAAACAAAAATTTCAGGAGACGGCCAACCGGCACTTGCAAACTGCTTCTGCTTCGGGCACCGCGCGGCAAGAAAGACTGATGTAATGGTGTTGGCTGCATGTTTTACACCCCTGACGTCATGGAAGAAGGGACAGCAACCGACGTAGGACCCAAGACTTTGTTAATCAGGCCAACTGAGGGCAACCTGCCAGCAGATTACCCAAATGTAATGACTGCAACAGTGAAACACGAAGAACATCTTTATATTCTCCACTTTGAAGGACATATGGGCCTTCACAAAATTGATTGCAGGACTACATACATATCTCCTGACCTCACAAGATCCAAATGTAGTGAAAGTTTTAAAACATGAGGAGAATAATCTAAAATGGCTTCCCTGCTTAGTTTAGCAGAAGCATATTGGTGTCAAGCAGGAATGGAAATAAAATCAGAACTAGATAAAAATCAGGCAGCAACTGAATGTGCCAAAAACAAAAGAAAGAATATAAGGTGAAGGATCAGATGAGTAGGCATGAAATGTGGAAAATGCATAAATACAGCTGCAAGTATAGAAAACTCTTGGAACAACCTCATGTTGATCAGGATCAAACACAGGAATGGTTAAAGAGAAGTGAATTTAAACCAAAAGATGAAAGGTTAATATTGGCGGCCCAAGACAGTGGACTACATACATGTTAGTTTACAAAGTCCACTGAACATGTGGAAAAAAACAAACAAATGTAGGTTTTGTAAAATAGAATTGGAAACAGTTGCATATTTTGTTGCTGGTTGGAATATACTAATGGTAGAAGGACTGTATACTGAAAGGCATAATACTGTGGCAAGACTGTTGAACTGGGGATTGTGCAAACATTATAATACTGAAGTAGCTGACAAATATTGGAAACATGCGCCACAAAGCATTATAGAAAATGGTGAAGTTTATATCACATGGAACCATCCATTACCAATAGTTCAAAAATAGATGTGAGAAAACCACATGTAGTAGTCCAAGAAAAAAAAGACACCCAGTGAATACAGTGTCTTATGTACAGAGATACACAAAGTCATAAAATACCAGGATTTGCAGGCAAAATTGAGGTCAATGCAGATGAAGGATACTCAAACAGTTACAACAGTAGTAGGAGTAACGGGTCTTATAAAAAAGAATTTACAATCGCACTTCGATATGATACCAATACATGTAATTCCGTACGAACTGCAGGAGGAGTCCTTACTGGGGACATTGCAGGTACTGCAAAGAGCACTTCTGGCTAATATCAAAGTTTGAAACAATACTAATTTCATGAACTTTAATTATACTTTGACTTAGGAATGGGGTCCATTCCCGGCATGTTATTAGAAACCAAAAAGACTTTGGGGGCCAGATTCAATAAAGCCTAGACTAAGTGTACATGATATGTATTCAAGAACATTCTTATCACATTTTTTGTGCTTTCTAGTCACTCAGAAAGATTACACTAAATGTGCATGCAGTCCACACTTTGTGGTAGCATTTATGAAGCCCTGTCAATATTTAAAGCTGCAAGAATATCAGTTCGAAAACTAAAATTAGGAGGAAGAAGGTGCGAGTTATGTCAGTGTTGTCTGTTCACTCAACTTAAAGTGTAAGCATTATTGAATCCCAGTACTGGAGAAATTAAAAAAAATAAGAAGGTAAATTTGTACTTTGAACATGAAAAAGTATTCGTGTTCTCTGCGGATAGGAATTAGTACATAGCCATCTTTCAGATCCAGGGTTATCATTAGCACTACAGGAAACAGAAGGGCTAAAAGGATATGTGAGGGTAAGCATCCTGAACTTTGGAGCATTCAGGAACTTGTTTAGGTTTCACAGAGTTATGATGGGCTTCCAAGGCCATTCTTTTCTCTTTTTAAACACTTTTATTGAATTATCACTTGTGACATAGGCACATTTACGTTTATATAAAAGCAATCAAACTGCATTAACAAGTCCGCATTTACAAACACTACATTTCACATATATTACTATATATCATACAACCTAAGCAACATCACAAATTATTCAGTTCCTCCTCCCTTTTTTTTTTTTTTTTTAACAAGAAACATCTTTATTAAACATCACATACGACACAGGCAAACATACATTTATATAAATGAAAACAATCCACACCGACACAATCCTAGTTGCAAGCATTTCACATCACAAACCATACTGACACACTCCCAACTGTAAATATTATACAACACTTAATCTACCCAATCATTTTCAGTCAAAGATTATATAGCTCACTTAAGGTCTGCCCTTTTTAAACCTCATTCCTCCCCTGTATATACTGTCCCCACAATTCCCATTTTTTCCCATGTAGTTTGCCCCTACCCTTCTCTAAAGATCTCAATTCCAGTTGTTTTACCTCTGTTACTATATTCACTACTTCTAGTATAGCTGGTTTAGATTGTGATTTCCATTTTCTAGTAATTGCTTTTTTAGCAGCCACCATAATTAGGCACAGCAAGGCCTTACTATGTCTGGGCAATTCCGATTTTATATCATAGCTCAGAAAAATCATCTCCCTCATCACACTAATCTGCCCACCCAGCATCTCCAGCAGTGCAACCAGCAGGGAATCTCTAAAGTCTGCCAACTCACCACACTCCCAGAAAATATGTTCCCATTTACCTCTTTCTTCCCCCATCTCACCTCCAACATTTTCTGCCTACCTGACAAAACATTCTCTGGAGTCTACTTGGGGTATAAAAATATCTATGAAACATTTCCAAGCAAAAATCCTAAATCTTCTAGATTTCGTTGTGTATTTGGGAGACATACACATATCCTCCCATTGTTTCTTTGTGAAATGGTAATCCAATCTCTCTTCCCAATCCTTTCTAACCTCTTCTGAATGCCCCTCTTTTCTTGGTACCAGAAACAGGCTTGAGTAAAAAGTGCTTTCTTTTTCCTGTGGGATCTCTTTTTTTTCACCTGGTGCAACACTCCCGTCAGTATCAGAAATACCAGATGTCACTAGTCTTTTGGTGCAGATAATACTGATAAAATTCTTGGAAGAGTAAAGAACTGCAGCCTGTATCCCTGGGATACAATCTTTAGACCCCACTTGTCATCCATTATTTCTTTCTACTTTTCTGCAAAGAGAGACAGACATCCCAAATCTTGATAGAGATCTGAGCAAGAGGAGGTGAATTTAATGGCAGGGGGAGCTTTGAGATACGGGAGAAGAGGGAGGAAGAAATCAGGCACAGTCAGTGTTGCTCTTTGTCTGGGTCTTGGTTCTGAGGACATCTAGGATTCCCTTTATGATTACCATACCACTTCCCCTTTGGTAGGGCTTTTTTCCTCTTTTGCTTGCTTCTTTGTGGTCTGACACTGGTAAGAGGGCCATCTCTGGCTGGGAAATTTCCATTACACTTTGGAATGAAAGGATGGAATAATAGTTTCAGACGCCATAGTTTACCATCTTCCTCCAATTCGTTAGTACCCCTGGATAAGTCCTCTCTCTCCTACTATGTTCTCAACAACACCCATTTATTCTCTTTATAGCTGATTGTTTTCTGTTTCTTCTGTGTTACAGTTGATCATTTCCCAACTGTTTAGACTTAATTATTCAGTACTTCATATTTCTCTTTGTTACTCACTTTAAAATCCACTGTGCTCACATCTCTTCATTAGGCAGGCTCACTGCTTCTGTCAATTTTTCACCCAGTTATCAAGATTTCAACAGTATAGATGTTCAATTTTTGTTACTATGATGTATTATTTATCATCAAGTTTTTTCACTATGTTTGTAATGTAATTTTTTAGGAACATCTATTTAACTCTATATTTGTTTATCTGTTTGTGGAGCTTTTCTCTCCGGGTCTCCACTGAAAATGGGCTACTAGCCCAGGCGGACACTACCCGGTAAACAAATGCAAGTAAGTAAGTAAATAAATTAATTGAAAATCACAAGAAGTGAGTCTGCAGAGCAGATCATTGCCTAGTGGTACTTTAAAGAGCTCTGCATTCATGTCTTCTGCCAGCAAAATAATCTTCAGACAGGAATGCCTTCTAATAACAGACCCCATAGAAGCAACCATGGGTGATGTATCCACAGCATCATACCCACATTGTACATATCTGCTAACATGTTGGCTAAACAGGCAACAGTATGACCAATTTTGCCCTCTGTTCTTGTTGAGTGATCTTTCCATCTGCTAGATGGCTTCACTTTGGTATTTAATCATCAAGGTCAGTCTTGTTGAAGTGTCAAACTTATTTTATTTTACTTTATTTGTATTTGTTTTCTGGGGTAAAGCTCCAATCTTCATACACATTTTTCATAAACCTTCTCTCAAAGTAGTCTAAGATTCTACTATCTTGTTTACTGGGAAAGGTACTTCAGGCAGGAAGCAACTCTGACCACTTAGCGACATCCACAGAGACCACAGCAGGATTTGCTGCTAGATTAAAGGATCCTGGCCACTGCAGAAAAGGTCAGGCTTTCTAACAGCAAAGAAGATGGGAGTCTGCTTCCAGTGATGCTTTTGCTGAAACCAATTACAAAATTCCTCAAAAAAAATGGAGAAACAGCAACATGCCTTGGGAGTGTCTAGCCCCAAAAGTTCTATACATTTTTCAGGGCATCAAAAATCTCCTTAGTCTCCCATTTGAAGTGGGCTCTCATTAAAAAAGTACAGTTTTGTACCTACCATAAATGTAGATGTTCGAGTGCTAATACAGCTGCAGTCATAACAGATGGGTTTTCCTGCCGTCAGGCGGGTCCTCAGTCGGCCAAATTCCAAAGTCTCGGTCCGGCGTCAGATGTTGTCGCTTCTTCCCTGACGTCAGTGCGACAGGGGCACAAAGGAACCAGCCGACGCCATTTTCTAAAGTTTTTCTTGCCCCAGATGTCAGGTGCCCCCAGAAGGAAGGCAATACATAAATTTATGTAATAATGCAATGCAGTATAATCAAAAAACAGTAGTTGCAAGCAAATACACCATAAAAGAATACCCCAATCAGGTTGTATGAGGAAGCGTTATTCATTAGGCCTGTCCCAGAGGGGAAGGAGGGAGGGAAACCTGGACTGCAGCTGTATTAGCACTCAAACATCTACATTTATGGTAGGTACAAAACTGTACTATGTTTATCGTGCATACAGCTGCAGTCATAACAGATGGGTAGAATACCAAAGCTAAAAAAGGGGTGGTAGGCACTAGGTGGAACTAGGAGGAGCCAGGATGCCCTGTAAGACTGCAGTGGCAAAGCCTGCTCTAGATTTGGAGTATAATGGTAGGTGATAGTGCTTGGAGAAAGTATGCACAGAACTCCAAGTGGCAGCTTCCAAAATATCTTTGGTAGGAACCCCCCTGAGGAAAGCTGCAGAGGTGGCAGTGGCCCTTGTGGAGTGAGACCTGATGCATGCAGGTACAGTTTTACCATGAAAAGAGTAACAAAAGCGTATGCAGTGGGCTATCCATTTTGAGATTGTCTGTTTGGAAATAGGCTTCACTTGAGCTCCTGTAGCATTGGACACAAAGAGTTGCTCTGATTTTCTGAAAGGCTTTGTTCTGTCCAAATAATAACGTAGCTGTCTATGAATGTCCAAGGAATGTAGTAGTCTCTCCCCTTTGTTTTGAGGATTGGGGTAAAAGGTAGGTAAGTGGATAGCCTGATTCAAGGCTACCCTGGATACTACCTTTGGCATAAAGGAAGGATTGGTTCGCAAGGATACTCTGTCCTGATGGAAAATGATGAAAGGCTGCACAGCCATGAGGGCTTGTAGTTCCGAAACCCTGCGAGCTGAGGTGATAGCCAGCAGGAAGGCTGTTTTCCAGGACAAATATTGCAGTTCTGTTGAGGCAGCCGGCTCAAAGGGAGGCAAAGTAAGTTTTTCTAGAATGAAGTTGAGGTCCCAAGCAGGTACTGGTTGTTTCCTTGGGGGTTTTATATTCTTAGCCCCTCTGAGGAACTGCCTTAAGAGGGGGTGAGAGAATAAAGGAGAATCAGTGTTGTATTCTGCAGAAATGGCTGAGGCATGGATTTTGATGGAGGAGAATGAAAGTCCTCTGCTTAGCAGCTCAGCTAGGTACTGAGGTAAATTCAGTATTCCAGGGTTCTGGCCCTTTTTCTCATTCCAAGCACAAAACCGTTTCCATTTTGCGGAGTAGGCTTTTCTAGTAGAAGGTCTTCTGGCCTCCAAAATGACATCCTGCACCTCCTTGGAGAGTAGGGTCTGTTGTTATTTTAAGGAATCTTCCATGCGGCTAGATTAAGTGTTTTCAGCTGACTGTGAAGAGTTTTGAAGTTGTACTGAGTCAGCAGAAGAGGCATTAGAGGCAGGATCCATGGTGGGGAATGCGTCAGGCTCCTCAGGAGTGGGTACCAGTGTTGTCTTGGCCAGTCTGGAGCAATGAGAATCATCTTTGGTCTGTCTGCTCTGGTTTTTAATAGAATTTTGGGCAGCAGAGGAAGAGGTGGAAAGGCATAAACTGTCATTGTTGTCCAACTGAAGGAAAGTGCGTCCACTTTCCAGGCCTGTGGATGAAAGGTCCTTGAGCAGAATTTTGCCAATTGGTGATTTCTGTGGGAGGCAAAGAGATCTATGTCTGGCCTTCCCCATGCTTGAATTATCTTTGAAAAAACTTGAGGATGCAACTTCCATTCGTGTGGATCTGTCATATTTCTGCTTAGGTTGTCTGCCAGCGTGTTTTCCTTGCCTGGCAGGATCTGTGCTTGAAGCTCAATTTGCAATTCCAGAGCCATGTTCCAAAGAGACATGGCTAGCCTGCATAGGGGGTATGAATGGGTTCCTCCTTGTTTGTTTATGTACCACATTACTGTGGTGTTGTCTGTCCTTATCAATAGCTGGCCTGGTTGCAGCAGGTCTTTGAAAGCTGTAATAGCATTTATTACTGCTAGCATTTCCTTTTGATTGATGTGTAGGTGCTTTTCTTTTTGGGACCATTTGCCCTGAATGCACCGATCTGTCATGTGCGCCCCCCCCCCCCCAGGCATAATCTGAGGCGTCTGTTGTGATTACTTGATTTGCTTGAGGCTTGCAGAATGGTAGACCTGTGTTTCTTTGGCATGCTTGAGCCCACCACAGAAATTCTTTTGAAGACATGGAATCAGTGGTATTATTGTTTCCAAACTGTGGCTGTGTTGAGACCATAGGTTTTTTTAGGTACCAGTGAAGTTTCCTCATATGCAGCTTTGCACATGGGATTAGTAGGATGCAAGATGCCATGAATCCCAGAGCCTGCAGGATTTTCCTTGCAGTCAGGCTGGTGAAAGTTGCCAGTTTTCTGAAGTATTGAGTTAGTTTCCCTTGTTTCTCTGGCGTGAGGTAAGCCATCTGGGTGTTTGTATCCAAGCTGGCACCCAGGAAAATTATTGTTTGAGAGGGTATTAGTCTTGACTGTGTATCCGAGAGATTTCAACAACATTATTACATACGTCAGGTGTTTCAGAAGTATGTGCTTGCTGTCCGCTTGGATCAGGCAGTCGTCCAGGTATGGGTATATTTGTATCCCTTGAAGTCTGCAGAAGGCAATTACTGATGCCAGGCATTTCGTGAATACTCTGGGTGCAGTAGATAAGCCAAAGGGCAATGCAGAGAATTGATAATGGGTTGAACCTGCAAGAAATCTGAGGTATCTTCTGCAATCTTGTCTGAGTGGGACATGCAGGTATGCCTCCTTGAGGTCCAATGTTACCAGCCAAGACTCCTTGCCCAGCATGGGAAGAAGCTGCTGTAATGTGAGCATCTTGAATTTTGGCACGAGTAAAAATGTGTTTAGGATGGATAGGTCCAAAATAGGTCTCCAATCTTTTCCCTTCCGTGGTACCAGGAATAGTCTGGAATAAAAACCTTGACAGTGTTCTTGTGCAGGTACCTCTTGAATAGCTTTCATGTCCATGAGATCTGAAATTTGTTTTTGTGCCTCTGCCCTTTGATTGTGTGGCAGGTTTGGCATGCCTCTCATTTTTGGAAGGGTGTGAAAGTGGAATCTGTAGCCTCTGTCTATAATGTCCAGGATCCATTTGTCTTTTGTGACCATATGCCAATTTTTTGAAAATAATGCCAGTTTTCCGCCTAAAGGTGCTGCCATTTGAGCTTTGCTTGGCATGCAAAGGGGAAAGTCATTGCTTCTGCTTTCTGAATGGCTGTGAACTATCCTCACCACATCTTTGTGTAGGTGCTTGCCATTGTCTGCCTCTAAACGATCTTTGAGTTTGCCCTCTACCCCTCGGGCGCCTGTATCTACCTCTTTGGGGTCTGTCCGTGGCTGGAAAGGACCAATTTTTGGAAGGCCAATTTCTACTGAAACGTGGAGGTTGTACCTGTAGGAAATCTTTCACTGTTTGCATTGATTTTGCCTTTTCTTCCATTTTCTTTAATACCTCCTCAGCTTTAACACCAAACAATACATCTTTTTGCAGAGGTGCATCCAGTAATTTAACTTTAACATGATCTGGTAAAGTTTGCTCTTTGAGCCAAACATCTCTACGTATGACTGATCCTGTAACAGCAGCTCTACATGAGGCCTCTAAAGTATCAAAACCACATTGTAAGGTATGTTTACCTACTTGTTCTGCACTATGTAACAAATCCTGCAACTCCTTCAAGTCTGGTTGTTCAGGTTGTGACATTTTGCTTTTCAACTGTGATAACAGAAACTGTTGGTACTTTAACATATGGAACTGACAGTTTAATGCCCTCATGGTTAAGGTGGCCGAGGTGTATACCTTCTTCCCCCACCTTTCTAAAGCTCTGGAATCCCTCTCTGAAGGTAATGGATTTTTAGCAGTGGAGGCCTTAATTCCCTTGGGACCCTGTGAAACAGTTTCTGGGTCAGCCGCATGGCTTTTGTATAGAAATTGGTGTGAATCAGGAACCCGGTAATACCTGTCAGGCTTGACTGGAGCTGGAGGTAAAGAATCTGGGTTAAGGCAGGCCTCCGAATACACATCATCTAGTATGTCTAAGATGGGAGGTATAGCCAGAGGCCTGTGCTGAGGGAGCAAGAGGAAATCCCTAAGCCTTTTCTTGGAGTCTGAGTACTCTTGGCCTTCCCAGTGGAAGTGTTCCCTCAAGGTATGTAAGGTTTCCCCAAAAGAGTAATCCTCACGGGGGGGAGACAGAGGGAATGGACTCCTCTGCATCAGAATCTTCAAAAGGGGAGTAAGAATGTTCCTGGTCTTCAGAATGTTCTGAAATAATGGAGGCCTGGTCCGAGGAAGGGGATTCTTCCTCCACTCTGGGCCTTTTGTCCGGAGGGGGTTGAGAACCCCTGATAAGAGTAATCAAATCCTCAGCCATTTTGAGAATCTGCTTTTTAGGCATGGGGCCTTGAGAGGGGCCCCGTGGGGCTTGTTTTTTAGTATGCATGGCTGCTTTAGACTTAGTGAAAGTCTTGATGGAAAAAGAAGAGGAAGGCCTGAAGACACCTTGAGAGGTGGCAGGCCTGTCTAAACTCCGAGTTTCACTGCCAAAAGTGGCTTCGGTATCGGTAGTCAGGGTGTGGGCCAAAGAGCCTGCGACCTCGGGCACTGAAGACACCGCCAAAGAAGTGTCATCGGTAGTCAGGGGCTGCGTAGGTGCCTCACTGAGAACCGGACCACCTGTAGTTGGCTTTGGCGTGGTGTCGGTAGAAGTCGCAGACCTCGTATTTCGGTCTTTATCTTTGCGTCTTTTACTTAAAACTGGAGTCGGAGTATCCGACGACATGATGTAATTAAACTTTTTGCCAAAATAATGTTGGGCGAACTCCGCCAGACACTTAGTGCGTCTGTTGAATGTAGCACAAAAACTACAGGCCGAGACGTCGTGGTCTGGGCCTAAGCAAGGAATGCAGAGGGAATGAAAATCCTTATGCGGTATTTGCTTCCCACATGAAATGCAATTATTAACTTTGTCTGACATCGGTCTGAGGCAAGAAAAGTTTCCCCAACGGGGTACTTAGCTTTCAAGAAGACTTCGGTTGAAAAATATTCGTAATCTCAGGAGCTGGCCGTCCGGCACTTGCGAACTGCTTTTGCTTCGGGCACCGCGCGGCAAGAAAGACTGAAGAAAATGGCGTCGGCTGGTTCCTTTGTGCCCCTGTCGCACTGACGTCAGGGAAGAAGCGACGACATCCGACGCCGGACCTAGACTTTGGAATTAGGCCGACCGAGGACCCGCCTATGTCCTTACTATACTAACATCAACGTAATACCTTTTTATATAAATTATATAAATGACAGGCTCTAAGCGACAACACTTAATCTAACAACTATCTCACTATCCACCTATGCCAAAGTTTCATCACACTCTCCCCCCCCCCCAATCAAGCCAAAACTAATACTACTCATAATAGTCCCAGTAGCCACAACCATCCTCGATTTCCTGATACTTCTCAATCTTAAATGTAAGGATACATTCAGTTGCTCTATATTTCATTATCAACCACTTCCCCCCTCTCTAATATTTCCACAGTTAAGCTGCCTCTTCTTTTCATTATTTTAATTACTAGAGATCTCATTAAATATTACAGTATCTTTTGCATTATTATATCAATCTTTGCTATATACAAACCTATGTCTATTTCTAATAAGTGTTCAATATTGTATATATTTATGCAAGATTTGCTCTGCTTCTAAGTGATATTTATGTAAGATATTGTAAAGCTTTTCTCTCATTTATGTACACTTAGTTAGCTATATCCATATTCCTGCTGATATCATGTAATTGTATTTTATGCACATATATGTCAAACCTAGTGGCACAAGGTGGTAAATGTGGAGCTTTTCTCTTAGGGCCTCTAAGGAAAAAGGGTATATAAATAAATAATATAAAAAAATAAAGCTTAAACATTAGTAAATTTGCTGTGTGACAATGATTCATTTTTTGGTTTGATAAATTATAAAATGGAAACTTTGTGAAAAAATAAACAAGGGCATACAGAAAAGACAAATGTGATTAGAAAATGGGCTTCAACAACAAATCTCCACTGGAGAGATAACGTTATAAAGGAATATTTTAATGTACAGGTACAGTTCAGTTAAAAAAAGGATCACTTACTTGTGGCATGAAATCCAAACCTTGTCAGAAAAATGTTTCTACAAGCCAATATTTGAGTCTCCTCTCAAAAACTTCAGCTTTCAGAAAAAGTACAGTTTTGTACCTACCATAAATGTAGATGTCCGATAGGTATGCATCTGCAGTCATCACATATGGGTTGTCCTGCCTCAGGCAGCCCTTCGGTCGGCCGGATTCCAAAGTCTGGGTCTGACCTCGGCTGATGTCGCACTTTCCCCAACGTCACAGCGTCTGGGGTATAAAAGCATCAGCCGACGGCATTTTCCTCAGTTTTTCTTGCCCCAGATGCCAGGTGCCCTCTAAGGAAGGCTAAAATTTGGAGATATGCATTGCAAAAACAAATCCAAACATGCACAGTACTATAAAAACAAATACACCATAATAGATCCCCCCAGCTAGCTATAAGAGGGGTAAGTACCCAAGAAGTATACCACAGAGGGGAAGGAGGGAGGGTAAACCTGACTGCAGATGCATACCTATCGGACATCTACATTTATGTTAGGTACAAAACTGTACTATGTCCTTCAAGGATGCATCTGCAGTCATCACATATGGGTAGAATACCATAGCCAATCTGGGGGTGGAGGTACTAAGTAAAGGATGGTGTAGCTAAGATACCCTGCAGGACTGCCGTAGCAAAGCCTGCTCTGGATCTGGAGTATAAAGGTAAATTGTAATGCTTGGCAAATGTATGCACGGAGCTCCATGTAGCAGCTTCTAAAATGTCCTTGGTAGCCACCCCTCTTAGAAAGGCGGTGGTGGTGGCTGTGGCTCTCGTGGAATGAGGTCTAATGTCAGCTGGCACAGTTTTTCCATGAAAGGAGTAACAAAAACAAATGCAATTTCCTATCCATTTTGAAATTGTCTGTTTGAAAATTGCTTTTCCTTGTGCCCCAGCAGCATATGCTACAAACAGCTGGTCAGTCTTTCTGTAACTTTTAGTTCTGTCCAAGTAGTAGCGCAACTGTGTATGTCCAGGGTGTGCAGAAGTTTCTCCCCTTTGTTTTGTGGTTGTGGGAAGAATGTAGGCAAGTGAATAGCTTGGTTCAAAGATACCCTGGATACCACCTTTGGCATAAATGTAGGATTGGTTCTCAATGAAACTCTGTCCTGATGAAAGATAAGAAAAGGCTGTACTGCCATTAGAGCTTGTAACTCAGATACTCTTCTTGCTGAGGTTATGGCCAGAAGGAAGGCAGTTTTCCAAGACAGAAACTGTAGCTCTGCAGATGCTGCTGGTTCAAAGGGAGGATGTGATAGTTTTTCCAACACGAAGTTAAGGTCCCAAGTAGGTAGAGGTGGTTTTCTTGGAGGATTGATGTTTTTGATTCCTCTTAGAAACTGTCTCAGGAGAGGATGAGAGAAGACAGGTGGATTAACATTGTATTCTGCTGAAATTGCTGAGGCATGTATCTTAATGGAAGAGTAAGACAGGCCGTTGTGGAACAATTCTGCCAAATATTCCAGTATATGTGCCATGTTCATCACTGTCACATCTAGGCCCTTTGTTGTGTTCCAAGTGCAAAATCTTTTCCATTTTGCTGAATATGCCTTCCTTGTGGAAGGCCGTCAAGCTTCCATTATAATATCCTTCACTCTCTGGGATAGCTTATCCTGAGGAGGAGTCATGGTGTTTTCCAGGTAGTTAGCTGCAAGGTTTTCAGGTTGGAATGCAGAGTCTTGAAATTGTGCTGCGTCAGTAGAAGTGGCCATAGGGGGAGAGGCCACGGTTTTGTCTGGGACATGCTCTTTAACAGTGCTGTCTTGGCCAGTTTGGAGCTATCAGAATCACTCTGGGCTGCTCTGTCCTGATCTTCAGTAAGACCTTGGCCATTAATGGGAGAGGTGGAAAAGCATACACTGTTAGAGCTTTCCAGCTGAAAGAGAGAGCGTCCACTTTCCATGCTTGTGGGTGGTATGTCCTTGAGCAGAATTTCTTCAGTTGATGATTGTGGGGGGAGGCGAACAGATCTATTTCCGGCCTTCCCCATGATTGTGTTATGAGTAAGAAGATGTCTGGGTGCAGCATCCATTCGTGTGCATCCATGATATTTCTGCTTAAGCTGTCTGCCAGTATATTGTCTTTCCCTGGCACGAACTGGGACTGCAGCTGTATATTGAGTTTCAAGGAAAGTTCCCATAGATTCATTGCCAGTCTGCAAAGAGGGTAGGAATGGGTGCCTCCTTGCTTGTTTATGTACCACATAACTGTGGTGTTGTCTGTCCTTACGAGTAGGTGACCTTGATGAAGAAAAAGTTTGAAGGCCTCGATTGCTTGTATCACTGCCAGCATTTCCTTTTAGTTTATGTGCATGCGCAGCTCTCTTTGTGACCATAGCCCTTGGATACATCTGTCCTCCATGTGTGCTCCCCAACCTTGGTCTGAAGCGTCCATAGTGATGGTTTGGTTGGCTCTTGGCTTGCTGAAGGGCAACCTGCTGTTCGACTGGCAGGCTTGAGCCCACCACAGAAATTCCTTTTGGAGGCATGGAATGAGTGGGATCAAGGTTTCTAAGCTGTGACTGTGCTGAGTCCATAAACTCCTTAAGTACCATTGCAATTTTCTCATAAGCAGCCTTGCTTGTGGGATCAGAAGAATGCAAGATGCCATGTAACCCAGGGCCTGCAGGATTTTCCTTGCAGTCAGCTGAGTTTGTCTTGTCAGATTCTTGAAGTAATCCGGTAGTTGTTTTTGTTTTTCTTCTGTGAGAAAGGCCATTTGGGTGGTTGTCTAAATCCGCACCCAGAAAAGTTATTCTTTGGGATGGAACAAGTCTTGATTTGTGGATGTTGACTATATATCCCAAGGCCTGCAGTAGGTGGATGGCATAATCCAAGTCCTTTAACAAAGTTTGCTTGTTGTCCGCTTGTATAAGGCAGTCGTCCAGATATGGGTAAATTTGAATCCCCTGAAGTCTGCAGTGTGCAATTACTGATGCCAGGCATTTTGTGAATACTCTGGGCGCAGTAGATAAGCCAAAGGGCAATGCTGAGAATTGATAATGCTCTGACCCTGCAAGAAATCTGAGGTGTCTTCTGCAACTTTGTCTGATAGGGACATGCAGGTATGCCTCCTTGAGGTCTAGAGTCACCAGCCAAGACCCCTTGCCCAGCATGGGAAGGAGTTGCTGTAGAGTCAGCATTTTGAATTTTGGCACAATGAGGTAAGTATTCAGTGCGGACAAGTCGAGAATAGGCCTCCATTGATTTTCTTTTCTTGGAACAAGGAATAATCCTTGGCCTTGTTCTGAAAGAGGTACCTTTTCTATAGCTTTCATTTGTATTAAGTTGGAAATTTGTTTCAAAGCCTCTGCCCTCTGATGTGGTGGCAGGTCTGGCATGCCTTTTCTTCTTGGCAATGTGTGGAAATGGAACCTGTATCCTCTGTCTATTACTTGCAGTGTCCATGTGTCCCTTGTAATGCTGTGCCAATTTTTTTAAAATAAAGAAAGCTTTCCGCACAAAGGTGCTTCTAATTGAGCCCTGGTCGGCGGAGTCAAAACAAAGTCATTGAGTCTGTCCTGGTGTAGTAGTTGTAGTTCCTGCACTACCTCTCTGGTTGGGAGGCTGCCATTGACGGCCTCTGTAGGAGCCTCTAGCTTGCCCTCTACCTCTGGCACGCCTATTCCTGCCTCTCTGAGATCTGTCTGAGTCCGGAAAGGACCAATTCTTAGTAGGCCAATTTCTGCTGAATCTCGGTGGTTGGACTTGCAGAAAGTCTTTGACTGCACAGATTTTGTCTTTTCTTCTAATTTCTTTAAGACCTCTTGAGCCGTGGAATCAAATAATTTTTGCTTTTCCATAGGAGCATCCAAAAGCTTAGCTTTAACATGGTCTGGCAGAGATTGTTCCTTCAGCCAGGCATGCCTACGTATGACTGCACCTGTCATAGCTGACCTACATGAAGCTTCCAATGCATCATAACCACACTGCAAGAAATGGTTACTAACCTGCTGGGAGTTATGTACCAGATCCTGAAGGATTTCGATCAAGGGTTCAGAAGAAGACAGTTTCTTATGCAATTCATCTAACAAATACTCTTGGTACTGTATCATATGAAATTGACAATTTAATGCCCTCATGGAAAGAGTTGCAGAAGTATACACTTTCTTACCCCATCTCTCTAAAGCTCTGGACTCCCTTTCAGAGGGTAGAGGATTCCTAGCAGTGGCAGCTGCAACCCCTTTTGGGCCCTGGGAAATAGTTTCTGTATCAGCAGAGTGGGCCTTGTACAGGTGTAGATGCGAGTCCGGGACCCTGTAGTACCTATCAGGTTTGGCAGGAGCCGGAGGGAGAGAGTCAGGGGCTGTACTAGCATCAGAGTACACATCATCAATAACATTCAAAACAGGAGGTATAGCTAAAGGCCTATGCTGAGGTAAATGTAAAAAGGTCCTTAATCTCTTCCTAGAATCAGAGAATTCCTGACCCTGCCATTGAAAATGTTCTCTCATAGAGTGTAATGTCTCTCCAAAGGAAAACTCTTCAGGAGGGGAAGCCGAGGGAATAGATTCTTCAGCATCAGAATCCTCATAGGCCGAATAAGCCTCCTCCTGGTGGTCTGACAGAATAGAGCCATCAGTGGACTCATCTGAGGAGTGGGGGTCAGAGGGCTCAACCCTGGGCCTTTTGTCTGGAGGTGGTTGAGAGCCCCTGTCCGGATGAGGTTGAGAACCTCTAATTAAGGAGATAAGATCCTCTGCTAAGCTAAGAATCTGTGAGCCAGTAGAAGGTCTCTGAGAGGTAACCTTGGGAGGCAAAGCTTTAGTAAGTTTAGCAGCTTTAGCCCTGGAGAAAGCCTTAATGGACATGGATGCAGGAGGTCTGGCTGCACCACGTGCAGGAGTAGACTTGTCTAAAGGAATGGTGTCGGAAGGTTCCTGGACACCAGTTTCAGAAGGTAATTCAATAACCGACCGGCGGGGCCTCGGGGCCGAGGTAGTCGGTTTCGGTTTCGAATCGGAAGTACCAAGGACTGTTTCAGCGAGACCGAGACACTCATGTAGGCCTAACCGTGGTTTCAGCGAAACAGCGGCCGCGTCAGTCCTTGTCCTTCCGTTTTTTAACTAAATGCGAAGTCGGAGTCTCCGACGGCATCTTGTAAGCAAAACTAGCCCCAAAGAATTCCTCTGCAAACTCCGACCGACGTCTAAGAGTTCGTCGGTTGAAGGAAGCACAGGCTGAACAGGCTGAGACATCGTGGTCTGGGCCTAGGCAGGGGAGGCAGTAAGAGTGGAAATCCTTATGAGGTATTAGTTTCCCACAAGTTAAGCAATTATTAACTTTATCTGTCATCGGCTGAGGCAAGAAAGAGTCCCCAATGGGGTACTTAGCTTTTTCAAAGTCTTCGGTAGCTGAATCACAGGAGCTGGCCGACCGGCACTTGCGAACTGCTTCTGCTTCGGGCACCACGCGGCAAGAAAGACTGAGGAAAATGGCATCGGCTGATGCTTTTATACCCCAGACGCTCTGACGTCGGGGAAAGTGCGACATCAGCTGAGGCCAGACCCAGACTTTGGAATCCGGCCGACCGAAGGGCTGCCTGAGGCAGGACAACCCATATGTGATGACTGCAGATGCATCCTTGAAAGACATCATAATGGGAGCAGAAATGTGCAAACAGGAAGCAACTAAAAAGTTAAGTGCACAGTAAAACAGCAGCATTGCAGAAGTGAGTACATATCAGCAGCTACCAGTTGTCGTACCGGCTGCCACGAGACAGACAAGCACAGAGACATCAGCTGTAACAGTGTAGTCTACTTTACTCATGTGGCTAAAGTCTGTCTGCTCAACAATCTCACAGTAGCTGGGCTAGATTTCAAACACCAAAGAGAAACAAGGTAGGAAAGTGTAAAATCTTTTCTGTGCATGTGCGTGAGTGTGAGCATGCACATATGCTTGCACTCTCTTGCATATAGTGTGTGTGCGTGTGCGTGTGTGTCTCTCTCCTGTAAGCATTACAAATTATCTGTTAAATACTTGCATGAATTTTATATCTTAGATGCAAAATACTTCCTGTCTCTACAATTACATATCCTACCGCAATTTTCACATATTATTCAGAGGAACTATTTTATACACACACACACACATATATATATATATATATATATATATATATATATATATATGTATATATATATAAATATTATTTCTAATAACTAAACACTTATAAACAATTAGATAGTACTAAATAAAAACCAGCTTAATAGATAGTCAATAATGCCCTCCTGGGTGGGTGTTACATGAAAATAAAGTACCTTCCAGAGGTGGGAGACCTTCTGTCTGCAGTGTCAGGTTTCGCAAAATCCCCAGTAATCCATTATTTCCACTGAAATCCTGAAATGCCCACCTTGACAAGCATTATTATCAAATGCTCTTACAAAGAGGTTATCCTACAAATGAGGGTCTATATCAGCATCTCGAATGCTGACAATATCGAATCTGATATTGTCAACCTCGAGAATGCCGAAAGTGCAGAACATCGAATGGGCAAACTTTAATGTAG